>NW_016690422.1:206409-330086 GCF_001604755.1 Lepidothrix coronata | reverse complement strand
AGCCTGTTGTCCTACACTTTTCTGTGCAATTTCTGCAGTTTTCATTGGTGAACAAATATTTTTCAGGCAGAGAGGAAGAAACCCTCACAAACATTTGAGAATTTGTAGAACTGATCCATTCTCCCCAGTTGTTTTGATTAAACTGAAAGAAGTTCTGTAAAAACGAACTTTGGGGTTGAAAAAGCTATTTTTTCTGTCAGAGCCCATCTTGGTGAGAGATTTTTCCACCACCTCTTTTCAAGCCCTGGTCCCTACACACCCTTGTCCCTGCAGGAAACATGCTCCCAAGTGTCCTGGTGTGCTGTGGCAGCTTCTTTGCCTTTCACAGAAAGCCCAGAGAAATTAGACTATTTCTTCAAGCCTCATCTCATGCTTATTTGACAGTTCAGCATTAATTTTTTTTTTTAAAGGCAATTTCTATCTCTCCTGATTGAAGAGACGAACTTGAATATATGATCCCTGTGGGATTTAGAGCTGTCTCCTAAATCTCCCCAGATGATAATGGCTCTGCTCTCTTTGCTCTGAGGGAATCCTTTTTTCCCTGGCTGTGTTGGCAATTGCTGCTTCTCCTGGATGGGCTCTGACTGCTCATTAATACATTTCCTTGTGTGGTGTCCCAGGACAAAAAGATGGCCCTGACACCCCTCCTGCTTGCCAGGGGTGGGCTGGGGGTTAAATCCATGCAGCCAGATGTGAGAGGCAATTAATGGGAATGGGCTGCCCAGGGAGGGGGTGGAGTCACTGTCCCTGGATGTGGCATCAGTGCCATGGTCTGGGTGACAAGGTGGGGTTGGGTCATGGGTTGGACTCGATGATCTCAGAGGTCTTTTCCAACCTGGTTGATTCTGTGATTGATTTGTGTAACAATTAACCAAGGGTGAAGCAGCTCCAGCAGCTGAAGGAGCATCCATGAGGGATGGGCCTCTACCTGTTGGTTTGGGGCTCTCATCAGTGGTGTGAGTGGTGCTCCAGGACTTTTTGTGATTCATATCAGTGTAAAGGATACCAGATACTTGGCACAGTTTGATTGTCGTGTCCCAAAAGCCGTGTGTGGCCAGGGGAAGGGAAAGCAGGAAGGTCTTGGCATGGGATGGAAATCCTCCATGGATAGAATGGCTTCAAAACAGACATTTTTGATTTGAGCTACGCTTTTTGACTGTTTTTGATGCTGGTCTGAGGCACAGGGGTGAACAGGGCAGGATGTAAAATGGAATCTGGAAAATCAGTCCTGCCCTGGGCAGAGATGGGGAAGGAGAGTGTGAAAGGAGCAGGGGGAAGGCTCTGAAAACATGGAAGAAGCAGAGCTGGATGGGGCCCTGAGCAACTTGGTCTACTGGAAGGTGTCCCTGCCCATGGCAGGGGTGGAACAAGATGATCTTTAAGGTCCCTTTCAACCCAAACCATTCTGTGATTCCAGCCAGCTCTGCATTTTGCCTCCTGTCACAACCATGCAGCATTTTCCCTGAGGAACGTCTGCTCCCTTCCCCTCACTCTCTGTTTTGTTCCTGCTCCAGTTCCATTCCATGTACCTTCTGCAGCAAGCAGGGCCTTTTCTCAGGTGCCACATTGCTGCCACTAAAATCCTTTCTCAAATATTTTTTAATATGTTGTTTCCCTCCACCATTCTTTCGGATATTTTGTTTTGCAGGTGGGTGTGAGGCCCCTGCCTGCTTTTGTAACTGAGGAGTTAGGAATGCTCTGCTCTAGTTGACCAGGTGATGATCAGTCAAAGGTAGGACTTGATGATCTTGGAAGCCTTTTCCAACCCTAATGATTCTGTGATTCTCTGAATGGGCACCTGGAGCTGCCTGTGAGAGGTCTGAGCCCTTGCCTGTGGCAAAGGTGTTATCCCCTCCTTAGCTCCCCACCTTCTGTTCCTTGGCCAAATGCACTCCACTGGGTCCTGTGACACCTTGGAGTCAGTTTAGAAAAGGCCAATACACAAAAAACATCATTCTTTGGTGCCTTGTAGCCATTGGCTTTGTGGGGTTCCATGGAGGAACTTCTACCACCATAACTTTCTAACTGACAGTTCATGAGGATTTCTTCAGATCAGAGCTGAAGACAGTTTTATAAAGAAAATTTTGGATTATTTTATAGGCTATATTTTAATGGAAAATACTGGTGGATGTGAACATAATTTCATGTAGCGTCTTTTTCCCAGAAAATTCTGACTCTTCACTAAAGAGCAATTCTCTTTGATCAGGGAATGGAAAACTTTATGTCTAAATTACAGAATCATTCAGGTTAGAGAGCTGTGTTTTTTTCATTGTGAAATCAGCAATTTCTGTAGGCAGTAAGCTGCTTTTTTTTTTTTTTGGTGGAAGATGTTATGTATTGAAAAAAAACCCTGTATCAGTGAAGCTTTGACAGGAAACTTATGAGCAGCCCTTCTCTAGAGCAGCTGGCCACCATCAGAGACAGGATACTGGGTAGACAGGCCCCTGCTCTGATCCAGCAGAGTGATTTTTATATTCCAATGTAAATAATCATTTAAGAGGTAACTGTTTGGGGCTCCCTTAAGCTTTCAGCTGGGGGTCTGCAGGCTCTGTGTTTCTAACTTAGCAGAGAAGGCTCTTAGTAAAAAACTGAAGGGGGGAAAAATAATTCCAACAACCCCAGTGGTCTCCTTTGGAGAATAAGGATATTAACTTCGGCTTTAATAAAAACATAATGTTAACTAATCTACTGTGAAGAGCTTCAACTGCAAACTGTAGCAATTCACCAGTGAAAAATTGGAAGGGGACCCAGAGTTGGAGGGAACCTGCAGTCATTAGCTGCAGATTAAACATGAATTAAATTACTTCTGATTGTGTCAATCCATCCATTGCAAGGATTGTACCTTTCCAGCATTCCTCTGCTGAAGGGGAGAAAAGGAAGCTCTGGCTGGATTTGATGCCTCGCTGTGGTGGGGATAACATGAGAAGGTGGGATGTGGGTGCCTGTGATGCAGAGATATTCTGCAGTGTTTGGAGAGGCCAAGGCTTCTGGGGTCTCTGGTTCTGCCACTGTAAATATTGCTTTTAAAAGTTACATTTCTATTTCTGGATCCCAGAACGTACTTCGTGTCCTTGTGAGAAGTTTCCAGCACCAAGGTGGGGTAATGCTGGAGAGCAGAGGCTTCCATTGCAGCTGAACCTCTAGATCAAGATGAAGATTAGTTGAGAAGTGCTGGGATCTGGTCCACTCAAGGCTTGTGTAGTTGTATGTACTTCCATGAGTTTTGCACTGGTGTGGAGCAATCAGCCGTGCAGATGCCTTGGTGTTATGTCAGGGAATGCTGGCTGTGGATTCCTCAAGTTTCTGCTCAAGTAAGAGTCACTGGAACAGCCTGCTGAAAAAGACCCGTTCCTCTGACATTTCATAAAATACACACATTTTATGTGGTACAACTGGTTATGGTTATTATCCACATGGATCCTGTTGCATGGCAGAGGAACACTCAACATGAAATGACTGGAGACTCTGAACAAAAAGCCTGTGTCCCATTTTTAAGAGCATCTGGGCCTCGTGGATGGCCTTTGCCTGGAATTGTGTTATAGTAATGGATAACCTAATTCTAAAATTTCTCTGCTTAAACTGGAGGGAAGTTTGTATTTGTTCTGCTCAAATCCAAAGGCTTTCCTTTCCCCTCTGGGTTGTTTACTACTAAACATGCAGTCTTGCCTGGAGATACAGAAAAATGCCAGCAACCTGCAAACATCCAGAAGACCATTCCAGACTGGGTGAACAATAAGCAGAAATGGAATCCTAATTACATGGCATATGGCTCATCCCTACAAACCTTCACACTCAAAGAGCTGGGGGGTAATAACTGTTCAAACAGAGTGCAGGACATGTTAAGGCGATGCCTGTCTGAGCTATCAAACCTCATTGCTTGCAAGAAACACATAATCCCTTTTAATCTCATTCCTTGCATTCCGTGAAGCTGGAAGGCTGGGTTCCAGTAAAACTGATTTTCTAGTTGATGAGCAGAACTGTGAAGGGGCTGGGAAGGTGCTCACAGCTCACTGTGGGCATGGCAGGTTTGCTGCATGGACAGGGAGGAGACAAGGAGCAGGGAATGGCCCAGGGCCAGCTCCAGGATACAGGAATGGCTGTGTCCATTCGCTGGGAAGTGAATCTCAGGTTGTAAGAATTTAAACAGAAGGAAATAGGACTAATCTTTTCCCTCTGGCATTAGACCAAGGGGCCATTTGTGGTGGTATTGTGGCCATGTGGAATTGGTGGTGTCTTCTGTAACTGTGATCTCCCAAAATTCCTCACTGGGTTTAGTAATGCTCCCTGTTGTCCCTGAGGCTTTTGGTCAGCAGTCAGTCTTCCACAGAGGAATAGTAGTCTAGAGGGTGATTTTATTTTGCCACTGTAAGGCACAAGGCTTTTTCCTCTGGGAAGTAAAAACACAAAACCAAATTTATCCTTAACCTGAAATTTTCCAGTTCTCGAGATTTTTGGAATGGGGGGAGCTGATGTGGGAAGTGCTTTGGAATGAGAGTGATCAGCATGGGAGTGGCACTGTGCAATATAATAAGCCTGGGTTGCTCCCATTGGGAAAAAATTTTAAGTTGTACCTTTCTGAGTGCTTTACTACACACCCAGATTTATGGGAATGAGCAGTGTGGGCTCCAGGGAGGATGTTGTGTTGCTGGATTAGCCTAGATGTGACCAGGGAATATGTTAAATCCTGGTGTGTGTGTCCAAGTTAGTCTTCATTTAGGAGCAGTACAAGTCTGCCCTGGTGAGCAGAGCCAGCTCTTAGTGGTGGTTCAGGTGAAGTCCCTGTAGGTTTATCATGTGAAAGCAAACTCTGATTCTTGTATCCAGACCCTGCCATGGGTGAATTCTTGTGAATTCATGTGAATTCTTCCAAAATAGTAACTGAAATAAACCAAAAAAATCCACCTCTCACTATTTCCCTACATAATTCCTCAGGGACCAGTGGGATTTTTCAGCTGGGCTTCAATCCTAATCAGTTTTCTTTTCTTTAATAATTCACTGTTTGAGAATCCCAGACCAAGGATGCTGCTCCTCATTTGGTCAATTGTAGCTCTTTATTTGCAGTGAAACAAAGAGGTTCTTTGAACAATTCCAGGTTGAGCAGAGTCCTCCCACAGTTGGATCAGTCTGCAGGACTTAGTCTGAGGTGTTCAGAAGACTTTGGGAGGGATGAGAAAGATGTCTGGCAAGCCCCTGTCTTGTGATAGCTCCACCTCCTGCTGTTAGCAGCAGTCTGGTTTTTATTTTGCCTTGCATGGCAGAATAAAAAATTAAATATGGGAGAATTGTCATTGGTAGAACAAATTGAAGTTCATATGTGGGTTATTTCATCCTCTTCATTAAAAGTAGGTTAGTCTCCAGCTAAAAATATAATTTGGCAAAAAGGGAGTTGAAACATTCATCCTGGGTAATGCTGAGATTCAACACAGTGACCTTCCTTGGCTCTTCTCCAAGCTGATTCACTTTTTTACTCTAATATTTCCTGAAACTTTATCTTTTTGGTCTGCCCTGGCCCATCCATTGCTGAGCCCTGCAGGTGGGGTCTAGCTGAGATGCAGCACAGAGTGATGGGCTGAGTTTGGTGAGGATTGTTATTTTACAGAGGGCTGTGTCAGATAAAGCCTCCTCTGCTGCCTGGGGTTGTTAGAGGGGTTTTCTTTTTGGGGGCTTCATACCCTGTGAGCCACTTAAGTGGAGTGAAGCAGCCTGGGGAGGAGGCTGAGGGTTGGTTGACCAGGGGATGTTTTCCTCTGGCTCTCCATCCCAGCTGTGCTCTGGCCTCCAGGTCCCTGTAAAGGAACCACCTGTTTCAAGCTTTAGTGAAGGGTTTGGTTTTTTCCCCTTTTGCCGTGGGCAGCAGAGTGGGAATGAGGAGCCAAGGCCAGGGAGGCAGAGAGTGACCTCTGCTCGGAGGGAGCAGCAGAGCCAGGTGAGCAATTTCCTGCTGTAGGAACAAACAGGGCCGGCGGGGTCTCCAAGGGGGATAATTCCACAGATTTCACCCCAGGAGATGACTCCATAGTGGCTGTTGTACCTTTAGACGGAGTAAAATCTGGGATGTGTAAATCACAGCCGTGGAACATTGCATTAGTAAGCCTTCTGTTCCATTTTCACGGATGGGGGAAAAGAGGGGAGCATCCCCCCATCATAGAATATTGCTGCAGATGTCACTGACAGGGCTGGGTAGGGACAACAATACAAAGATAATGACACTTCTCCTCCCCCCCTCAAGCACCTCCCTCACTTTCTTTTTTCTCTTCCCTTTTTGTCTCGTGTTTCTGAGTTAAGAGGATTTTTTAGGCACAGTAACGAGCTTTTGCTTTGAACTTGGAATATTCATTCTGCAAAGAAAGCCCCTGGACCGTCCTTACTTAGCGTGCCCAAATATGATTAGTGTCAGGCTGTGAAATATCGCTTCCTTATCTCCAGGAGCCAGCAGACAGGAACATTTCTAGGGATCAGGGGCTTTTTATTTTTTTGGCAAAACACAGACTTTGAGAAGGAGATGGTTTGTGTGCACAGCCTCTTCCCTGGCACCATTCTCATAAACCTCTGGAGAGTCTCTGTGTTTCTCTCTCCTCCTGTCTCTCCCTCTGTGCTCTCTTTTGCTCATTCATTCCTTACTTCATCCCTCATCATCTGCCTTGACACTAATTCGTGATCAAGGGACATCATTTTCAAAATGGCAGATGATTTGAAGTTGAATTTCATTCTCAGTCATATCACTGTCTCACCTACAGCTGAAGAGCAGCCCCTTCCCTCATGTTCCCCAGCAGAAGAGGTGCTTCAAGAAGATTTCTGGTTGCAGGAACTAATTATTTGGGCCACCACACAGGCTGCATTGTTGCTGTTTATCTGCTGAGCAATGCTGCTTTGGCAAGGAAAGGATGCCCAGCTCAATTTATTTACATATTAAGGGTCTTGCATGTCAACAACTGCAGACTGTGGATAAAGGATTTGTATCTCCCGTAATTTCATGGATCTGTTCAGTGGTTTTATTTAGCAAAAAGTGGGAGAAGAGGGAGGAAAATTAGTAATAAAATGTGTTAAAATACGTTTCCATCCTCACTTCTTCACAGGCTGCCAAAATTGCCTGCCTTCCCCTCCAAAAAAATCCCAAATATTTGGAATAATAGGAGAAAGTAATTACAAATGTATCACTTCAATGCCTTGGACCGCTTTTGTTTCCAATTCTCTTTGATCTTCAGATGGGCTAAAGATAAGGACTGAGACTGCTTTTTAATATCTTCTGTCCAGATCTGGAGCTCCCCACGTACAGAGAAGAGTTCTGCTGAAATCAGAGCCTGGCTTTGGGCTCATTCGAGGGAGCATCCTTGAATTGCAGGCTCTGATTGTGATCTATTCCTGCTCACCACTTGGAAATGCTTAGGATTTAATGTATACCAAGCTTAATACTCTTACATGCACCGTTGGCCTCTACTGGGAAGGATTAGAGCTCTTCAGTTATAAGTCCTAAACCTTAATACTGCTCTGAAAGAATCTTCCACTTAAGTAAAGCACATACAGCACTGGGCTTTAAGCTCCAGGAGCACTGATCCTGCTGCCAGCATGTGCTTTCAGGCCTGGCTGGTTTTGTGCTGACCAAAAGTTTTGTGGAATCATGTCCAAATGCCATCAGAAATGTCCTTGCTGTTTTAGATGAATTTGTGAAGCTGTGGGTACTGCTCTGGACTGAGCCTTCCCTTGGAACAGGTCAGAGAGCAGATGTCCCTGTTGAAGCCAAAACTGAAGGAGAAAATAGTGAGGTTCCTGGGAGAGGGATTGTGCTGAGGTTTGAGCTGGAAGACTGGGCTGAACCCTGAAAAATCAAGGGAAGTGCTGGTGTAAGGAGTTTGTCAGCTTTGAACACTGGAGTGTTTTTTTGAGCAAGGGTTGACTCAAAGATTCAGGAAAGGCTGATCCCTCAGAAGAGTCTGCAGGTGAATACTTGCAGACCTGGGAAAATGTGACCTATAAAAGACAAGAAATTCTGGTGTTTTAAATTAGAGTGAGGAGACTGAGAGGAGACAGGAGGAACAGGCTTGTGAGTGCAGAAGCTGTTGGAAGGAGGATCAGGAGGACTTCTGGATTGTGTCACCCCAGGTTTGCATTACAGGAGGGGCTGCAACCAGTAGGTTTTAGGAGAGGAGTGTTCAGCCATGCAGGTAGCAAAGCTCTGGAGGAATTTGGAAGCAGCATGGAACAAGTGAATGTGTTTAATAGTTCCTTGGGAAATATCTAGCAGGAAAGACATGGGCAGATCTTGTTTTGGACTGCAAGCAGGATACTACAACAGCCTTATGGCATCCCTTTCATCCTTCTCCTGGAGATATTCAGTGATACCGCTGTAATTCTTGATTCACTTAACAGGCACCTTAAACCAGCTCAAATTCATCACACTGAACTGCCATGGGCTGTAGGGAACATGTTACATTATAATGTCATTTCTTCTTTTTTTTTTTTTCCTTTTGGGCTCATTGACCAGCCTGCTTTGTTCATAATGGGCCTCTTGTTTGACATACTCATTGATAACCAAAGTGTTATTTTCTTGACTGGAAAATATTGACTTTGAGGTTGGGGCCTTCCAGTGTGTTCAGCATTTCCCAGCCCTTCCCCTGTTGAGGCCTGTGGCAATAACCCCATTGATTGCAGCAGGAGTGGAATTCATGGGAACAGAAAATAAAGGGAAGCCTTGGAAATCCTGCTCTGAGCATTTTGCGACTCAGATGTCAGAGGAAGCATGATGTAATCCAGTGTCAGAGGTACTCTGAAACCTTTCATGGAGAATTTTTTAAAATAAAAATGACCTTTTAAATAGATTAACATTTTAGAAACAATAGAAGTCTATTAGCATGAAAATACAGGGAGGTGAATCACTTCTCTCAAGGTGTTGGAACAAACCCCAGAATATTGTCTTTTCTTGCTGAGGAGAAAACCTGACCGAGGTGAATATATTTTGAAATATGGAACAGATTTCCTTGTTGGGTTTATTACCACCAGCAGGGAAGGAGACTGTCAGTGGAGAACAGGAGGAGCCTCCCCAGAGGTTTGTAGTTACTGTGACAGATGAGCATCTCCCTGTGCAATCCCATGGGTCTCCTGGGATTGCTGGCCAAGGGAGGGAGTCTCCCATGACACTGGTGCTTTCTGGACCTTGAGAACCCTCTCCTGTGACTCTTCCAGAATGTGGCACTGCCTTCTCCCCTGGGAGGTGATGGCCAAGTGTTTAGATAATGAGCAGGATGTATATAGGTACAGGAGCAAATGTTTGGAGAGAAGACACCACTGATGTGCATGTCCACCTTACTGGGAGATCCTACTTTAATAGGACTGTTTCCCAGTCTGTGCTAAGGAAAGTCCTTCTTGAAACCATTCCATGGTTCTTTGTTCCTCAGGGCTCACAATTCACCTTCTGTGTTCCCCTGCACCAGTTCTGTGAAATGACCAGTTGAGTAAAATCATGAAAACTGAAAGATTGCTCCCACCCTTTGCCTCAGTCTATGCTCAAAAAGTTCAATTCTAGCCACGAAACTCGCTCTGTATTTTTTTGTAACCCACAATAACATTTTCTGCGAAAACCTTCAAAGATTTTACTTCTCCCTGCTTGATTTATGAACACACACACACACACACACACACAAAAGAGCTGGTTGTAAGTTCAAATGCTTGGATTTGTGGCTGTGATTGATTTTTGTAGGCATACTTTGCTCTCCTCAAGATTTTCAGTTCTCAAAATACCAACTGGAATAATATATCTAACGTGACCCCTGTAATCTTCCAGTTGGGTTTAAGGTGAGCAGAGATTTCTGCCTCGAGTGATGCTGCTCCCATTCCAATGGCAGTAACTCCCTGAAGTGTCCTGTGCCTCAGCTCTCATTTCCAGCTTCAGTTTTGCTTGTTTTAGGGCAGGTTTGCACCATCATATGTTGGTGGGTTTGATTGTGCTCTTGGCTTCACAATGGCCAGGGGTTGAACTGAGCCTGTGGAAGGCAAGAAGCCCTGCTGAGACTTAGGTGTGAGGTTTGGGGGCTGCCCATCAGGATTTTTCACTTCTGAGTGCTGCCTGGAAGCTGAATAATTGGGTGTTGGCTCTATGGGGTCAGTGCTTCTGGTCGCCTGGATGGGTCCTGTGTGTGGTTCCCTCTTCTGAAAAAAGGTGCTTGTGGTTTGCTGTCAGCCTTTCTGTAGATTCACCCTTGCTCTCCTGAGGCACATTTCCCTTCTCCTCAGTGTCTGTGGAGTTTGGGGAGCTCTGCCCTTTCTGTTTTTGCACCAGAGGGGATTTAAGCCCATCTCTCCCACAGCCAAGGCAAGCTTGTCACTACAATATTTAGGTCCGTGCTTTGACTCCAGGATTTAAAGAAAATGTGAAAAGTCTTATTTATATGTTGTTAAATTTAGGTTTGTACTGAAGAAAGAGAGGTACCCAAGGATGTAGGCTGGTGTCCTTGCAGTAATTTACACCGAAAATGTGAAGAAAATGTGAAGCCCGAATTAGAGTGTGAAGTAGCTGCTCTTTTCTGGTCAGCATTGTTATGGCAGTGCAAAGTGTTACAGTCTAAAAACAAACAAGAAGCTTATTTGGTCTCTTAGAAATGTTTCTTTTCTGAAGGCAGATTGGTATGAGGCGTGAATTTGTGATGGAAACAAAGAGCAGAGTGTCTGAGTGAAAGCTTTCCATGCAGGCAGGTGGGACAAGACAGAACCCTGTGGGTGCTTGCTTTCAACCTAATATAGAATTTTGGAAAGTCTTTGCTTTGCCAGTGGATGGATCCCACGCAGGCAATGATTAGGATTTTGTGCAGGAAATAATGTGAGCTACTGTAGTTGGTTTGTTTTCTGGCAGCAGGAACAATTAAAAGCTGTGACACACCACATGCTTTCCATCTCCAGCTGTCTCACTGCACTAACTGCTGCCTTCATACCCTGCTAAATTCATGCTTTAGCTCGAAGCACATTTTCCAGTGTGTCCAAGGAGACAAAAGAGCAAGTGGAACGGCGAGAATCATTGTTCGAGGCTCAGCCCAAAATTGCTTTCACAAAAGCCAAATGTCAGGATGAAAGCGATGGCTTGCAGGGAAGCTTCCCCCTTCCTCTAGAAACAGGCAAGCAAATAAAATAATAAGCCCACAGCTCCCTGTGTGTGTGTGAGTGCAGTGAAAGTGCAGCATATTGTAGGGAAAACCCAAGCAGCATCAAATCCTTGCTGTAGCTTCAGGGGCTCTGGCCTGTGGGGCACTGATCGATGCCTGTTTGCCCCTGACAGTGTGGTGATGTGAGGCCACGCTCGAGCCTCTTGCAAACAATTGTAGTGGCTTTGTGGGGAGTTATTGCCTGGGTTTATCTGCAGTTTCCAGTCAAAATTCTGTGGTGTTAACTCAGGGTCTGTGGGCAGTTCATGCTGTGTTCTTCCCAGCTTGTGTTGCTGGGATTGGAGCACTTCTCCCGACTATTGGGTGTGATGGGGGTTTGCTCCGTGCTGGAATCATCCCCTGGGTGTAATCTGTGCTGGGGATTCATAATGGGACCAGTTGCTCCTATGGGACTACAAGGAATATTAGTCTTCCACAGTCTTGGGACAGATTTGGGGGTTTTGTGTGGTGTATTTCTAGGCTTCCCTGTTGTCAAGAAACACAAACCTCCAGATGCTGCCCGAGGCTTTTACCCACAGGATAAAATGTCTCCAGTGTAGAGCTGTGGGAGCCTGGGCTGTGGCAGATGGATGAGGGAGCATGGCTGTTGCACCAGCTGATGTCTGGGATCTGCACTGGCTTTAGGCAGCTGATCCCAATACCTGTGAAAAAAACCCAGCTCTTTTCTTTTTCTGTGTCATCTGTATGTGGCCTGCACACCTCTGACTGTGACTGGCCGTGAAAGGAGGAACTGCTTGAATGGAGTCAACTGGACAAAGAAGGGAGCAAGGAGCCTGTCCACAAACACTTTGACCACTCATGCCATTCTGGCCACTTCAGTCCATCACATCTGTCACCTTGGTTCAGGGAAGAACAGAATAAAATTCTCAGGAATCAGCAGAATTTGCACTGAGTGGATTCTGCCAAGTGTGCTTCAGGTGTTAAATGTTCTTTGTCACTGTATTTCCTTCAAAACCAACAAAATGAACCTTTAATTCCTGAAGTAATAATGAGTGAGTTTTCATGGCTTCTTTCCAGATACTGTGAGGTTTTGGGTTTGGATGCAGGTGCTTTGCTGTCAGCACTGTACAGCATTCTTGTATTGGAAATCTGCTGAGCTCTGGCACTGTTAGATTTCTGGGTGCCAGGCAGTTCTGGGATGGAAGGTGTACCTCAAAGTGGACATGTTGAGAAGGTCATGGCTTAACCCTTCCTATATGCTGAGATATCACCTCTCTGTGTGGCTAAGGATGGGAGCAGACAGAAAAGATGCCATGGCAGAGGCTTCATAGCAATCCTGTTTGAAGGGCCACGTTTATCACTGACTGTTTCCAGTCTGTCCTCTCTTTCTCAGGTTGTTAATTCAGAAATACCAAGCTGAAAGCCCCTTTATAGCTCTGGGGCAGGTGGCTAGCTTAAATCCACCTCATTACTCTTAATGAATGAGACTTTTTCACTTTTCTGGACAGGTGGCTTGAACCAGAGTCTGTAGCCTTACTTTGAGGCCAGGAATGTGCTCTAACCAGGAAATCTGTTATGCCAAAGAACTCTAAATTCACTGTTGTGGCATTTCAATAGATGAAGAAAATGTGTCACAAAGGGTGAAAAAGCAGGTGATGTAGTGGGTGCTGGTCAGTGTTTGCAGTATCTGGCATGGGCTATCCCATCTAGGTTATTTAGCATGTTAGCAGGAAGCTGAGTAAATAAATGAAAGAGAAATGAGTTGTTAGTGGAAGAACCTCTTCAGTCAGCTGTTGTAGTACTTTGTTCAGTGATCTTGAATATAAACGATGGCCTGATGTTCCCTTGTCCCAGACAGACAATGCACAAGTACAAGGATGTGTACAGGACCAACAAAGGACTTTGGAAACCCCTCCAGTCCTCTCTTGTTTCCTTAACCATCAACAACCTACCAGGGTCTTTGAGACACACTGGAAGGTGCCTTATTATTTGTCTGAATTGCTCTTAAGAGAGGATGTAATTTTTTCTTATTATGAAGACCTGCTTTTATGTGCCCAGAATAAGACTGACCTGAAGCACTTAGTGTGAACCTGAATTCAGCTTTTTACATCGCTCAGAAAATGTTGTTAGCTCTGCTCCTTCATTGCCTTTGGCCTTCCTGGGTTTGACCATACTGGAAATTGCAATGCCAAATTGCAGCAATAAAACTAAGCCCTCTTGTGATACTTCCAAAAAGAACAGGAACTTCCAGAAAGCTCCTGAGAAAGGGTTTAGCTCATGAGGTTTTGCAGCCCCGTTCAGCCTAAATCAAGGAGTTTGGAGGAAGTTCAGAGGAAACACCCAAGCTTTTGAGCACTTCATCACACTGAGCCCTCGTAGGCTTTCCCATTACTGCTGTCTGGTTATACACCGTTCCTCATCAGAGGCTCAGCATGTCTCCTCCACAAACGAGCACTGGTCAGTCCCCTTTTCCATCTCGTGCTGTCTTCTCCCTGAGTCCTGTTTCTTTATAATTTTCTCTGAAGAATAGTTACTTGCCGACATAATTTTCTCTTGGAATGAAATTACACCTTCTAAACTAAGCCTGGGTCAGCAATATCACATGGATAAGAGACTCTTTCCCTCTCATGTGATACCATTTTAGCAGAAGATTAAGCTTTTAACCCTGAAATAAAAGCAGCTTTCCCCGTTCTCCCTCCCTCCCTCTTGTTATCACTCCTGCTCTCTTTTTTTTTTGTGTGTGTCCTCAGGCCCCATCAGTTAGACACGACATCAATTCTGGCTGCTGGTCTAGTGAGCAATCCATCCTGAGACTTGATCCGGGGACTTAATTAAGTGTGAAATTGAAGGGAGAACTGGCACAAAAAATGGCCGAGGTCCTGCGAGGCAGAAATTTTATAAGTCGCTGGAAAGGAAAGTGCAGATGGATATTCTCCAAGATGCCAGGAAGTTATTGACTGTTATTGCTCAACACCACGATGATAAAAGGGTATCTAGAAGGTGTTGTCAGGGACTAGGTATTTTGCTGTGGGCTTCCTGCATTTCGGTGAATAGCACTGCTGTCTTTGTGCCTGAGTGGATGCAACAACCTACCTGTGGCCTTGAATTTCTTGCTTCTCTTGTATAAGGCTCTGCAAAGCAAGAATCAGCCTCAGAAATTGTTGCTGAGCTCAGTTTGAGCTCATGCTCTAAGATAGTCCTGGTGTGGTAGGAGGGACTGGCTGATTACTGCTGGGAAGTCTCCTGTGGTGCTTTATGCTGGGATAGTCCAAGATGCAAAGTCCTTGGGCCTCCAGCTCTGCTCCACGTCATCCTACAGCCTCCTTCACTGTCCCCAAAGGGATCTAAACCCAGAGCATCATGTCTTGGGATGATGTAGCGTCTGTCCTGCTGCTACAGTGCTGAGGGCTCCTCCCTGCACCTTGGCTGCTCTCCTGACCTCTTGCCACAGGTTTACACCAGTAATGAGAGACTCAGAACAGGGCTGTAGCTGACTTGCCCCCATGGGTGTTGAAACCTTACAGTTAGAGGGTAGATCACTGGCTTTAGGGGTTTCTCTGGGGGAGATTTGTTATATGAAAATTCTTTGCAGGTGGGTTTTGACCTGGCCTGTGCTTGTCTTCCAGACCTGCACACTTTTGCTTATGTTTGTTGGTGAAAACTTTGATGTCTGAGGGTTTTACACTGGCAGAAATACAGTCGCTGGGGGCTTTTGAGGAGCAGGAAGCTGAGCAGGAGTTGAGGGTCCCTGAACACTGTGGCTGATGCTGAAGACCCCAGGTGTTAAAGCTGCTCCTGCACGGGGCAGTGTGAGGCTGAACTGGGGATCCGGGGTGAACAGGGCACCCACTGGAGCAGGCTGGGGCTGTGCACAGATGCTACTGGGGGGCTTGGAGGTAACGTGAGCTTGGAGGTAACTGTGCAAGGTGATTTCCCTTCAAGGTTGCCTGACCAGCACTGCTGTGTCACTCCTGTGACCTGCATTGGCCTGTCTGGACAGCCCAGGAGCTGTGGGATGAGAGGTCCCAAAGCCCTGCATGCAGGACCAGCACGTCAGCTCAGTCCCACTAATCTCTTCCCCCCACAGTGCTGCCACTAAAGATCTGATTTCTGCCACATGGGCTGGAGGCTGCCCTCCTCCCTCTTTCAGCACTGATGGCTCATTTTGGTCAGCAGTGGATTTAAGCAGCAGGAGGGTGTCAAATGTTCCCACCCGGCAGGGAGGCAGCTTGAACCTGCTCAGCCTGGAGCCAGCAACTTCATCATGTCACTACAGGCTCCCTCCTGCTGGCACTGTGACCTCTGGGGTTTGCAGGCCAAATGCTAATGCTTCCAGAGAGCTGTGCCAGTGATTTCCACTCCCCCTCACACCGATATCCCTCCTGGAGAAAGGAAAAGAGGGTGAGGTACAGTAATCTGATCCTTTTTAAGATAATACACTGTTCAAAGACACTTCCTACCCACTGGAGAGGCAGGAGCCCATCCATCCTGGGGAACCTCTGTTTTCTCTCACCTCATGTTCCTCTTTATCCTCTCCTAGTCTCACCAGCTGGGTTTACAGATTTGGAGGGGGTGCAGTTGTGCAGTGAAGGCATCCAGGTGTTTGTTTGGGTGTCTAAGCAGGACAGAGCCTGTTGCCTGCAGGGATGGGCTGTTGTTGCAGGATGTAGAGCTGGCAAAGGTCCTCTTTGGGGTAAAACACCTCTTCTCCCCTCCCTGCCTGCTGGAGGGGTAAACTCCCACGGGAAACAAACCCAAACAAGGGGAATGGCTGAGCCTGCCTGGGCTGGGCAGGGGTTTAGTCTTGAGCAGAGGCCAAGGTTAATATTTTAGCGAGGTCCTCAGCAGCCTGTGGAGAGCAAAGTGACAATAGCCCTGAATCAGCAGATCCCTCCTGGCTGGGGGGAAACACAATCAGCCTTTCTCTGGTTTCCCTGTGTACTGGGCCTGGAGGACCTACAGCTCAAGGAAAGCTGTCACATATTGTGGGAGAGAGAGTTACAGCCCTGCTGCACCTGCAGAGCTTTGCTGTAGATCATGGGCAGCAGGATGGGCCATGTGTGCCACTGGGTCTGATGCTCAGAGCCTGGAAGATGCTGAAGAGTTTTTTAAGGCGAAAAGTTCCTCGAGCAGGCCATCGTGTGGATGCAGATTGAGTTCAGGAGAGCAGCTCTGAGCCTCACAGCTGTGCCTTGGGCGTAATTTCCCATGTGTTGATTGAAAATTTCCTGTAGAGTAATAAGGACAGTCAGTGAAATCACTGGTGCTCTAGTGTTTAGCATCACCTGAGGATCACCTCAGGCACTGACGATAATTGCCTGTGGAGATGACACAGCAGTAAATATTAAGCCTCAATTTAATGTATTTAAGTACAATAGAAGCTGACAAAGCTTCATTTCAGTACATTGCTTTTCTTATAAGCTCTCTAGAAACCTGCTGGTCTATGTACACTCCTCAGCAAAGATTTAGTAACAGATGCTGTAGCCATGTCTAATGTTAGCAAAGATTTCATTAGCTATATATAGCAAGCTTCTCTCATTTCAGAGCCCCATGATGTTTGCTCAGAGATTGCTACTTGAAATTGAAAAGGAGAGTATTTTGTGATGCATTTATTTGTACTTCTCTGTACTCCTTTTAGTCGGAAATATTCAATGTGGTTTCCTCGCCTTTGGTGTGAATTAGTGAGGTACTGTTGTATTAATCTCCTCTGGGCTCAGTTCCAGTTTTCTTATTTGCACCAGCTAGGATTTGACTCCAAATGTGGCTTCCACAGGACCATTTGTGGATTAATATAGTGTTCCACATAAGCATACCATAATCCAGCTTTAATTGTGTTTTTATAGTGACTGTAACAAAAGACTTAGTAGTAGTGGATAAGTACAGACCTTTGGGTTTGACCTGAATAGCAGGAAAAGCTTTGCAATGAATCTTGGAGAAAAGATTGTTCAAGACATAGAGGCAGGGAAGGAGGGACGAGATGCAGGTTCAATTTAGGAACATTGGATTGGTTAAATATGACATCTTTGTAAGCTGCATTATCTTTCCTCTATCTAGAAAGATTCAGGGATCTTATTTGTGATTGTCTGAGTATTTATTGTTGTGCCACATGGGGAATTATTGGTTTAGTCACAGAAAATAGGGATTAAAGCAAGATTTTAAAAGTTAGTCCACAGGGAACTGCTTAAAGGACACGTGACGGATTTTGTTGATAGCAGAGTTGTCAGGACTAAATATGTTGTGAGGTGGAGTCTTGTGAAGTGGGTTTTATGGCTGATTTTATTAAATGTTTCCATTAGAGAAGCTGTTGCTTCTCTAATGAGAAGGAACATGCTGATGATGCACTGTGGGGAGGCATCAACAGAGGAGGAGGGTTGGAGAAGGGGAGCAGTAGAAGTGGTTTGACATTTAAGTGCAAGGTGATGAATTTATGGATTAAGATCAGGAATTTTTGCTGTAAATTTGAGCCTCGCTGGCTGTCAGTGGCAGAAGTGAAGGAACTGTCTGTGTAAATCAATCACAGGTGCCTTCAAGACACTGATATAATCAGAAATGCCATATGCAGGCTCTCACCAGCAGCCATAAGGAAGCACTAATGTCATGGCACACGGAGACCGTGTGATCTGGGACTCCCGGTGTAGTTCTGCTTGCAGGCTTTCAAAACAGAAAAGATTCCAGTGGAAGCAAGTCCAGAGAAATCTGGAGGCTGGAAAACATTAGGAACGGGGTTATTTTATGTGGACAAGGTCTTGTGTTCTCTCATGCCACAAGTTTCCTCGGGTTTTGGCCCTGGCTTTGTGTCAGGCCTGGTCTGGTCTGGTCTGTACATACTGGAAATGTCCAACTCTGCATTTTCCCTGCTATTTTGGGATGAGGGTTATGTGTGTTGCAAATTACCTATGTATTTGATGCTAAAAGGGGAAATATTGCAACTTGGTTAAGAGGAGTGGAATAGATATGTTTTAAATTTTATAACAATCCCCAGTGGACTTCCTTGCAACTTCCAGTGAAGCATCTGGACATGGTTATAATGGGAGGTAACTGGACAAGGTGTGCTGCTGATTTATCCAGTTTCCATTTCTTGTGTTCAGTGTATTAACTGATCAGAAGGTGCTGGAAATACAGAACAGAAATCAGAAAAGGAGGTGGAAACTAGAAAAAGCCAGTGAACTCCTTTATGAAATGATAATCCAAGACATACCTGCTAGAGGAAGATGCTTAGGAGTTGGCAGGGCTGAGAAAGTTTTGAGAGGATCAGATAGGAACCTGCAACACATTAAGCAGCTGGTGGATTTTGTGATTAGTTCTTTTATTTCTTATTTTGGGGGAAACCAGTGCGTTTTAGAACTGTGTCTGCTTGCAGCACACCACAAACCAAGTAGGTGGGGGTTTCTTTCACTGGAGGAGTGAAAGGGAGCGTTTATCTCCAATTCCTGTCTTATAAAGCAGGCAGGTGTTGTAGGTGTAACTGCAAGGGTGAATTATGGAAGGCTGGGAGAGCTGGTTCCTGCAGAAAGAGGAGAGAGACAGGTGAAGGAGCTCCCCTGGTAGGAGGGATGTGATTTGGTTTGAGTGGCCTGCAGGTGAGAGGGGCAATAGGGTTACACAGCCACTGAGGGGTTGGAGAAGGGGACCAGTAGATCTCAAGGCCAACAAAACTACTTTGATCTTGTCACCAAGAGACTAAAACATAGATAAGGTGCACTGCTGAGGAGATCCCTCCAGGCCCTGCCTGTTTGTGAGCCAGCCCAGAGCAGGGCTGTGTCCCCTGAGCCCTTCCTAAAGCAGAGGTGGGCTGGCAAGAGCCACCCTGCCCAGCCCAGGGGTGCCATGGAATGAGCTTCTCTTTGAATGTCATGGGTTTAACATTGTTTGTGGGAGGAAGGACTGAACTGGTTTGTCTTTTCTGCCTCAGTTTTCTTCATCTCTGTACTAAACTAACAAATCCCTCATATATTTGGAAGTTTGATCACATCACACCTCATGTTCCAGTTCTCAGTCTTGGACCGGGTGTGCACGAGCAAACACAGTTGTGTGCCCCACTGGGCCAAAATAAGAAAGGTGGAGGGAAAACAGGAGGAAAGGCTGATCTGGAAGATTCCCAGTGCCAGGGGCTTCACATCCTTTCACAGAGCTCTCAGGCTGCTGTGAGGCTGCCTGGTCTGGAGGCTTCAGCATCCCTGGGCTTGTTGACAAGGCAAACAACTGCAGCTGATGGGACTTGTCCTCTTGGGCTCATCACAGTGAGCTCCAGTCCTACCATGTCAGAATGAGTTTGGTGCAGTGTTGTGTCTGTGTGAAAAACACCAGTTGTTCACTTCTTGCAGGTCAAGGATGTCCCTGTCAGAGCCCAAAGTGAGGGGTTTTGGTGCTTCTCCCTCAGAAGAGAATGAAGCTATTGGGATTTTTACCTATGTTTGCAGAGGGATCAGGTGCATCACCTGCTGGGCATAAGTCTCTGTTCTGCTGCTGTTTAGGAGGGGAAAATGCAGAGGAAGGTGATGGCAATCAGTGAAACTTTGGAGTATGAAAGAAGGATCTTGTCCTCTCTGTGAAGAGTTCTCCCTAGGCATTGGGCAGAGGTTCTCAGCACATCATCCTAACTATTTCTTATAAAAATAAGTGAGTTTGATCAAAAACATTTAACGTGTGTCAACATTAGGGATTTTTTTTACTCACCAATCCAAGAAAAGAGGTAAGTCCCACCAAGGTGTGAGATTGGTGTCTCCAGCCAAGACAGCAAAGTTTGCTGTTTGAAGAGCCAAGTTAAATAAGACACAATTAGGACTAACGTGCCCCCCACAGCTCCCAGAGGCCAGTTTATGGATCCTGAGGGGGCCAGAATTGGGCCTTGTTGTGTCTTGTTTGCCTTGGCTACATAACACTGTGAGCCCGTGTGCCTGTTGCCTGGCGTCCCCGGCACAAATCACACCTGCAGGAGGCTCAGGCATGGAGTTTTTTCCTTTCTCCTCCTCTCTGTCCAAGTGTTTTACTTTTGATAAAGTGCAATATAATCCTGATGCCATGGTGCTGGCTTTTCTGAGGAAGAGGGCTCACCAAGTTGGCAGTGATGGCACAGGCTCCCACGTCCTGCAAGCAGCTCTTCCCTGCAGGATTTGCCCATGTTTTGTGTGTGTGTCTCTCATGGCTGGCAGTTGTCTTTTTCTCTGGTTAGAAGTGGAGAGATTTGCAGATTGCTGGTGTGTAGGAGGCATTTCATTTAAGGAACCCTTTTAGCTGCTTTCAAATATTTGACTGTGGTGGATATTTCAGATGGAGCAGAACATCATCACCAGATTGACTATGGCTCTGATATGGAAATGCAGCTTGAACCTGTTGGGTACTGCAGACCACACTCTCTCCTGAGCTCAGGGGAATTTTGGGGTCCAGTACAGCCTTATGTAGGGAGTTTTAAGTCGGGCTCTGTTGCTCCTGTGCTTAAATCCTAGAAGCTTTCAGTCTTAATCAGGATGCTGCCTGTGAAATGTGCTCCTGTAAATGCTGGTTTTTCAAGGCTTGTCAGGACATTTCACACTCAGACTCTCTTTGGAGTTTTGGCTGTGGAAGAATATTATTTTTTATTTAAAACCCTGTCCTTCTGTATGAACACCACGACTTACAAAGATTCTTTCCAGCCACTACAGGGAGTAGATGGAGAAGGTGGGCAGGAAGAAGACTCCAGACTTATTGGTCAGGCCAAGCTCAGGCTGGAGACACAGGTAATGCTTTATTTGTCTGCCTGACATAGTTGGAAAACACAGACTAGCTTTCATTCCTGCAGAGCCTCCTGCAGAGCTGTTGCCTGCCGTGTATCATTAGGCCATATGGCTGTGACTGCACTACATTAAGGAAGAGATACCCATCCCTATAAAGGCAGTGACACATGACTGCAGAGGTCAATGTGCATCAACTTAATCATGTTGTTTTACTCCTGGATAGGGCTTGGAGGAGCCTCTAATCTCAGGAACTGATAGGCTGAGTTTGCAGTCAGTATTCAGAGGACCTGAGACCATCCTCAGGTTAGGAGTGTGTGTAACCACGTTAACACTTTTGCTCTCTGTCTTCTTGTTTAGCATCTGTACCATCAGCAGTTGTTTATCTCTGCTTCTGGGCTCATCTGAAGGGATTTTATCTCTCAGAGCCATGTAAGGACCCCGTGAGGCTTCAGAGAGGCAGGGTGTTGGTGTGGATAGCTGAGATGCTGGAGCGAGGGTGGATGTGATGTCAGGGAGGTGCCTTTGTCCAGCCATCTCCTCCCGTGGCCGTTAAACTCACCCACAAATTAAAAAGTCAATAGCAAGAGGCATTTAATGGCTCCCTGATGAGGGTGACTGAGAGGGAGGGGCACTTTTTGAGTTTTTCCATAGTTTTCATGTGTGCTGCTGGCCCCGAGGGATGTGCCCTGGGTGCCTGCTCATTTCAGAGCTGCAGGCAGGGGACTGTTGAAGGAATTGTTATCCTTTACAACTCCTTTGGGGGCAGTTTGGTAATTCTCACACTTGCATGCAGAGCAAGTTTCCCAGAGACTCAAACTTAGGGGTGATGCTGAAGTCACAGAAATGTTTCCTGGTGTCTCTTAGTTGTAACTGCTGGCTTGTACACCCAGGGCTTCACCCTCCTCGCTGTGGGGTGTTGTGATGCCGTGTGGTGGAAGGTGCTGAGGTGTGAATGGAGTCATTATTATCCCAGAGAGGTTGGATGATGGAGGCAGCACAGGTTGAGCCCACTCCTGTGGATGAATGAACTCATTATAGCTCACCGCCTTCAATAAAAGAAATTGTGAATCTTAATTAACAGCACAGCCATGTGCATTTGTGGAGACATTGTTTTGGGCTGTTTCTTTAGCTGTTAACAGGTTGTAAAATATTTTTTTAAGAGTTTCTTTTTTGGTGGTGGGGATATTACTAGTTGGGCTGTTAAAAAAAAAGACGTTTCTTTTAATTAAAGAAGGATGGTTTAGTGGTTATGGAGGCGAGGGCTTGAGCAGACTCTTTGCTGCTGTGCTTGTCTCAGGGCAAAGTGGAGTTCACGTGCAGCAGCTCTGATCAGGGATGAGCCTCATGGTATCCTCTACTTCTCACCCACTGTGGACTGTAGTTTTTCTCTGCTCTTTCTTTAGGCCCCCACCAAAATACCCCCAAGCATCCTCTTGCTCTCCAGTGTGTGTCTGGGTCTCTGCTGACCACACAGCTCAGGTGAGCTGCTCTTCCAGCCGTGGGCTCTCCAGAGCAGAGGCTGCTCAGCCCTTGGTGTGTGTCCCATCCCAGGGCAGTGAGTGTCCCCAGGGGATCCCTCACAAGTGACTGTGTCTCAGGGTTTCAACCTCCAGCACTTGGAAGGCAGATGGCTTCAATATTTTTGGGTTATGAAAATAGGGCTTGCAAGTGCACATGTAGCAGAAGCAAGGCTTAGGAGGTGGCCTGGTTCTAATTTTCCCCCATATTGATTTTCCCATGTCAAGTTGCTTCCTTACCTGAGGGGAAGGAGGGTTTGGCTTGTAGTTATGTGAAGGTTTCTCCTCAGGGCTGTAATGTCTGCAAAGGCAGCAGGTTGCAGAGCTCAGACCTGGTTTTCATAAGCATCACTCTTCCTTTGTAGCACATCTACAGGGATAAAACATACTTTCCAGATTCCTTTCCACAGAAGAAGTGGAAATCTTGCATCACCCAGTGGCTTTGAGAAAGCTATTTTTGCAAGGAACGTAGAACCTGTTGGATTGTTATGTG
Organism: Lepidothrix coronata; assembly: GCF_001604755.1. Lineage (NCBI taxonomy): Eukaryota > Metazoa > Chordata > Aves > Passeriformes > Pipridae > Lepidothrix > Lepidothrix coronata. The sequence goes on along the minus strand of NW_016690422.1, from coordinate 307,273 downwards.
TGAGAAAATTCCACTAAGATGGCAAGGGTTCTCCTTTTTTCATGATTAATATACAAAATTTTTAAATATTAATTTTAATTCTAATTTTAATGAAATATTTTAAAATATATTAAACTCCCCCTCTCATTTTCACTGAACTGGTTTTGTTGCTCCACTGGAAACCTGAAATTCCTTCGCACAAATGGATATGGAAAAAGCACTCCCTTTTCATCGAGGCCTGTTTTATCTGTAGCAAAAATATTTGGGTAGGCTTTCTTTTTTTCCACACCCCGTCCTGGTACCATTGACCACAATGAACAAAACCCTGTTGCTGTGTGTGGGTTTCCTGTGGAATGACCTTGCTCCAGTCTGAATGTGTTACCACGAAGCAGCACAATGATATGATCTTATAACAACTGAATGTTCGCTCAGGGTGAGATTTCATGGCAGGTGATATTTCCCCCACAACAATACCATCTGCAATTATTTCCCTACATCCAGTGTCACTGAAAGGTCTGTCCCAGTGAAAGGCTCTGAATGGTCTGTTTTCACTTTCGACACTCAAACTTTCACTTGGAGGTGAAAGTTCGCTCGAACCACGTCTTGGTGAAATATCATAATATCCAATTCCACAGCAGGTTCAGGGAGTGTTTCATAACATTTTTGAACCAGATGTCACGCTGATCTAAGAGGGAGAAATGGGGGCATCTTTAATGTGTCACCATGCTTTATCTTAGAACAAATAAACCTTCTAATTCTGCGAAGGGAGGTCGTGGCAAGGAAAGCAACTCAAGCCCTTTTTTTAGCGTGCCAATGACATCAGTCTGCCAGGGAAGTCAAAACAGCTGGAGCCCAATCCTGTAGGTGTTACTGGGGCAGAAATCCTAGTGATCCTCACTAAATATTTTGCCTGGTTACCAGTGACTGAACTGCTTCAGGATTGGGCCTCTGTTTTGTGGAGGATACAGTCTCTGTGTTTATAAACAAAAAGGAGATGTTTGTTTTGCTTGTCGCTTGTTTGTTTGACTGTTTTCGTGATGGTTTGGGAGAACAAGATGTATCTGTCCTGTGGCAGCCTCTCTGCTCTGGTCTGGGCATTTGGGGTGGTTAAAATACCCAACTGCATTTTTGCAGCATTGAGGCTTTAATTCTCCAGGGCTGTTGTTGAGCTGATGCTGGGTCTGAGTGAGACAGGGGACAAAGCAGCTGCACACTCTGCTTTCATCTTTCGCTGTTCTTTCTGTTCCGTCCCCTAAGGAAGCAACATTTATCTCGTGTGTTTGCAGGTCTGTTGCTCTCTGTTAGCAGCCTCTGAAACAGCCTTTGTGCCACAGGCCGACTGCAGCAGGATTTGATGGTGGCAGTGAGGTCCCAGAGCTGTTGGGCTCACGGCTCTTTGATACAAGCAGGTGATGGAGGAGTGGAAAGATGTGACTACAGGGAGGAAACAAGGGGGAGTGAGTGTGTGTGTGTGTGTTTTCAGGCTTTAATAAGCACGAAAAAACAGACTTTGCTGCTTTTGCCCTCAAATACTTGGTGTGTGTGAAGCAAGACTCAGGGGTGCTGAGGCAGCTGTTCAGACAGCCCAGCTGCAAGATGTGCTCTGCTTTGAGCATCTCTGCTTGGGTTTGCAGGGTCTGATGTCTGCTCTCCCTGCTGGGTGCTGCTGAACATCTACAAGGTCCCACCATGTGTGCTGTTGACCCTGCCCTCCTCTGCCCACCCCAACACATGTGTTTTGGGGCCGAAGGCACCCTCAGTGCTGCTTAGCCTGGCTGGCCTCAGACTTTCTGCCACCTCCATACTGTTGATATTTTCCCCAGCCTCACTGTTTTGCCTGTGAGAGAGAGCAGCATCCCTTGTTCTGCCTGTTTAACCCCAATCCTCCCCTTCCTCAGCCCCCAAACGCAGTTGTTTAATCCATGATTAAGATAATAAAAGTGGTGGCTGGAATAAGTCGAATTCCTGACGGTTTGGGTGTGAAGCTGCAGCGGTCAGGTTTGCTCAAAGCCCTGGGCTCTGCCCCCATGGAGGAGGTGTGGGGGCCTTTCACTCCTGAATGTCAGATTAAAGCAATTTATCCTAATCTGATTAGTGGCTAATTCAGTGCCAGTCTGCTGACAGCAGCCTGGCTTAGGGGGGCTCAGGAGCTGGTGTTTGAGTTCAGGGTGCTCATCCCCTCAAGGGGGCTGGCTCTGAGGAGCTGATGGCTTCTTTGTGTCCACGTGGGCAGGATTAGAAATAATAATAATCAACATCATAATAACACAGGTTCAAAGCACTTGTGAGCAGGGGCTGGGGCTCCTGCACTGCAAGGCTTTGTCTGAGCTCTTGGCTGGGCTTTGGCTGCAGAAGGGAAGCTCGGGGGGGTCATTTGCCTTTGGTGGAGCAGCAGGGGGGGGTGAAGGCTGAGTGAAAGCCTTGTTTCATCTGGATGTCCCCCTTTGGAGACATTATATGTGAATAAGTTAGTTGCCCTCTGTTTAACCCTTTTTGAGACCTGCCTTTCTGTCTGAAGTGTCCTTGGGGATTTGCCTGACTTTTCCAGGTTGTTTGCTCGCGGGGGGACACGGGGCTGTGACTTTACCCACTGATCTCTCTCTCTCTCTCTGGAGAACTAGTTCCTGGCCTCACCAACACGAGTTGCTGCGGCTCCAGTTGACTGTGGAGCTGCTCTGTATTGATCATGGGCACTGGGTTGGCCCAGCTCAGCCATCTGTGTTTGGGCTGCTGCTGCTCTGAGCTATTGCCTGTGTGAGACCAAGTGATGATGTGCATCAAACCTGGCTGATCCCTGCCTCTGGGGTGGCTGGTTTAGGCAAGTGCTCTCTGATTCCCATGTTTTTTCGCAGGTAACATTGAGTAGGGCATCAGGAGAGATTGAAAGGTGCTCCAGGGCACAAAATGGGATTTCAGCTCATTCAAACCAACCTCTGTCCCCTCTTGTGCAGAGTCAGCCATCCCTGGTCACCTGCTCAGGGCAGAGCTTGGCTCTTGCTCAGAAGGGACATGATTCCTGGGTGGTGGGAAATACATGTGGTGAGGACAGGGAATAATGTGTTTCTTACTCCTGTGGTGTGGAGGGAGGTTTGGGTGTTCAGAGTTCAGTTTGCACCATTTGCTCTGGCCTTTCCCAGTGAGTCGTGTCTGTGTTGGCCATCAGGCTTGTGAAGAAACCTCTTTTCCAAACAGGATGGGATCCTGGCTCAGCTCCTCACCTGGCACTCCAGGACCTTTATGGAAATGCTTTTTAAACTGTCTGGCATGGACAGATCTCCACCAGAGTTTGGCTCCTGAGGGTTCAATGTACAGATGCCATTTTGGATGTCTTGAAATATCCTGGTCTAGCTGTTGATGTGAGCCCAGACTTCTGGAATTGTTACAACAGGAAGATTTACTGCTGAAAGTCATGACAGATGGGCCAGATTCATTCTGCCTTGTATTTCTGAATACCTGGAGTTCCTTCTTAGAAGCCAGTAGTGTAACACAGAGGTAAATCAAGAATCAGGTCCACAGTTTTGATGTATGATAGACAGTGTATTACCTTCTTGATCCTTCAGTTATATTTATACTAACAGACTAAGACTTCTTTTTTTTTTTTTTCTTTCTTCCCCTTTTATTTAAAACCCAAACCAGTGAAAGATCTGTAATGTATTACTAGTTTCTCATTTTTCTTAACAACGTAGCAAATGTTCATTGATTTTTAGAGATGAGATCAGATAAGGGAAACAGAAGCTGAAAGAATGTGCCAGGAAGTTTAATACAGTTAATTCGGTGACCTTTAGATGTCAGTATAATCAAAGAATAACGCAAAACTCGGGGCAGATTTGGGAACCTTCCTGCGTGGTAGAATTTGGTGGCCTCTTTCCTTGAACTAATTTGCTGGACTCGGGCTCCTGGAAGCCTTGTTGCTGCTAATTTTTGTATTTGTCCAACGTGCAGCTAACACAGAGTCTAAATGTGTGTGTAGATAAGTGCCAAGAGACCCTTCCCAAGTGGCAGATCATTGCTGAGGGATTTTGGTCTCCTGGAGCAGCAAATCTTCTCCTCAGCCATTCAAAAGAGGGGGCAGAGGAAACAACTTCCCTGGCATTTTGCTCTGTTTCAAATCCTTCTATCAGCATGGACCCATCAAAATAAAGTTTTTCAGTAAGAATTGTGGTAAGTGCTTGTGGAGCAATGAATCCAGCAATTTTCTCTACCTGTAAACCCATTTCTCCACCATTACTGATGTTTTATAAGCCCTTGGACATTAGAAGTGATATTCTAGTCCTTAGGGATTTTTTTTTTTTTTTGTCAGAGAGGCTTTTGCTGCAGTGCTGCTGACACAGCAGGTGTGTTACTCCGTTATTACAGACTTATTTCGAAATGTTGAATTGTGTGAGCGAAAATGTGCCTGTAAATGTTTTGTACTTGCCCATCAGGGGTAGGTTATGTGTCCTGTGTTGTTTTGGTCCCCGTGTCCTTATGGGTTTGAACTTTCAGTTCAGGTAGATATTGCTCTTCTTGAGTCTTGCATGGCAATTTCTTCTGGGTTATTACTTATGGCCTCTGCCTATGACACTTCTCTATTTTCCTTTACTCTGCACTTTAAATGCATTTTTCTATCATACAGAATTTGCAAAAACCCAGGCAATGAGCTGGAGGCCATTTCCACAGTCTTTCCTTTCCACTTAGTGCCTGTCCTATTGTTTTGAAATACCTTTTTAATTGCAGTTTTTCAAGGCAATATTTGAGGGATTGACAGGACCCCATTAAGGTGAATTTGGCCCCTGAATTATGTTCTATTTAAAAAATCCAGCACCTTCCACTTCCACAAAACCAAAGATCAACAGAATGTTTCTATTAAAAGGAAATCCAAATGGAAACAGCTTTTAAATCTATCAAATATATGTTCCCTTTCTTTATTTGCCTGTCAGACTTTGTATGTGCATGAAGGCCAGACAGTGAATTGACTTGAAACATATTATTACCTAAAATGATATTGACATCAGAAATGCAAAAGCACCAGTGAAAAAAAGGTGGCCAGAGCTGGAAAATTCTGTTCTGGGCTTGGGTCCAGATTTTGCAAACCTGCTGCCTACATTTTGGGTCAGGAGATTGGGATGCAGGGCTCGCCTGTGAACCTGGATGGGGCCATAAACAGCGATGGGGTTTTGCTGTTTAATAGTCTCAGGCTGGGCTGCCCAGTGTCTGGCTCATGAGCAGCATCTGGCCTGCCAGGACAATTCATCTGGCCTGGAGCCCATTCCCAGCCTCCTGCTTTCCTCAGGGCCCCTGGGATGCAGGTAGGGAGTGGGCTGTATGAATGTTGGCCGCCCTCAGCCAGTTCTTACCCACCTATGGGCACCATCCCCTTTTCCAGCCATGAGGCCACATCACAGAATCACAGAGTTGTTTGGGCTGGAAGGGACTGAAAGGTCATGTAGTCCAAACCCCCTGCCATGAGCAGGGACACCTTCCACTAGACCAGGTTGCTCAGACCCCTGTCCACCTTGGCCTTGAATGTTTCCTGGGATGGGGCAGCCTCTACCTCCCTGGGCAACCTTTTTCACCAGCCTGGTCATAAAAAATTTCTTCCTTATGTCTAGGCTAAATCAGCCCTTTTTTAGTTTAAACCTATTGCCCTTTGTCCTCTCACAACAGGTTCTGTTAAAAGTGTGTCCCCATCTTTCTTATGAGCCTCTCTTGTGTATGGAAAGGCTGCAATAAGGTTTTCCTGGAGTCTTCTCTTTTCCAGGCTGAGCAATCTCAGTTCTCTCAGTCTGTCTCCAGGGCAGAGGTGCTCCAGCCCTTGGAGCATATTTGTGGCCTCCTCTGGACCTGCTCCATCAGGTCCAGGTCTTTCCTGTGCTGAGGGAACCCAAAGCTGGACACTCTTTCAGGTGGGGTCTGACCAGAGTGCAACAGAGGGGCAGAACTGCCTCCCTCGACCTGCTGGTCCTGTTGTGTAAAATGGGCGAGTTGACAGGGCTGGTGGGGAGGAGAACTACTCCATCCCAAAGGGAAAGGGCACCCAGGAGGTTTGCAGCCAACAGGGTGACTGACTGCTGTGGATAGGAGAGGGAGAGGTAGAGGATGGGGTTGGCCACCAGTGGTTTGAAGCATCATGGCAAAGTTAAACAGTAAGTTCAGCTCGAGAAGGGTGATGCAGCAATGCCACAGGGGCTTGGAGGGGCTTGGAGGCTGTGAAATGTCCGTCTTGGAAGGTTTTCAATACTTGACTGGGCAGGGCTCTGAGCAACCTGGTCTGGCTTTGGAGACAGCCCCGCTTGGGATTCAACTGGATACCTTGAGGGGTCCCTTCCAGCTTCAGTTTTCCATCGCTTCCCTGATTGTAAGAAGAGCCTTACCCGAGCCCCTGCTTGGACTGTGGAGCAGTGGGAACCACAGCGTTGTCAGAGTTGGAAACTGTGTTGAATGGGTGTGGAAGGGCAGCTTAGTCAGCACAAACCACCTCTCCCAGCTCCGAAACTGAGGCAATGACAGATTTAGTGCTCATTAGGTTTCAACAGAACTCAGAGGAAGCCTTGCCCAGTGTGAAGGTATCCACTGAGAGTTTATAAAGCCAACAGTCAAGATCTTGCTTTGTGTTGAGCCTGTGTCCTTCATCTCTTGGTTCTCCCATCAGAACAGTGGGATAACAGTTCTTCCTCATCTCCCAGGGGCTATTGATGGCATTGATGTATGAAAGATTACAAGGTGCCCAGAAATTTTAAGTGTGAAATACCTAATCCAGATGGATCAATGTCCCCTTGAATTTCCCTTTTTTTTTCTGAGGCTCTCTGAAATGTGTGTGATTTATTCTCCTTTGAACACAGTGAATGCACTGTCTGCCAGGCAGTGTGGATGTTCTCGTTTATAGCTATAATATCCTTTACTCAAATTCCTGAGAACGTGTTCCAGAAACAGATGTAATTTGCCAGGTGAGCGTCTATAAAGATGGGATGGGTGAGAGAATACAGATGGAAGAACAACACTCCTATCTCCCTGAAGAGTCTTTGAGGAAACCTTGCAAGTGTGAAAAAAAGTTTCTTCTTCCCATTATTTCATCTAGAATTCCAAGTTTCTGGCCAAAACGACGAGTGACATGGTCCACTGTCACCAGAATATATCGTTATGGTCTTGTGCAATTTCCAATTGGTCCAAAAGCAGGAAATTCCAGAAATCTCCCAAGCAAGCCCTGTCCTCTGGGATCTCAGTCTCTGTTGGCATGCCTGTCGGGTCTGGATCAGTTTTCATTTAAAAAATGGTTATACTTCTAGTTGTTGCTCTACCAAAGAGTCTTCCTGCTGTAAACCAGTGCACATCTGTCCTAACTAGCCCAGCTGGGATCTGTGCAGCAGAGAGGGGATGAAGTCATCCAGCTTGGGATGAGGGATGGGGGGATTGCAGAGCTGGAATCTGCCCTGTGCCTGGCTGTGGGCTGCTCTGGTTTGGGTCCATTTGCTCCATCTCCGTGTGTTTTTAGAGGCACCTCGTGACAAAACCAGGCAGGTTCCACGTGGAAGGTGGCTGTGCACAATGCTGCTGTTCATGGATTGCTGTTTTGAGAAGGAGAGGGAACAGCTCACTGAATTTGACTCAGATCTGTGAATAGGTTTGATGAACCAGGTGCTGTGTTTTGGCATTGGATTCTTTGGTGCCCACTGCAGGAAACGCTTCCCATAGTTGGGAGTATTCAAACTCTTTGCCTTTCACTGGGATTCCTTGGTCACCTTCCTGGTTCCTTCCTGGTTACAAGCTGGTTTCCAGGAAGGCCTAGACTGAAACCATCACAGTGCCTGACAAAGATTTGGGTTATGCTCACGTAGCTTCATGTCTGTGACGGTTCTGAAAGCTCTGCACTGCTGTAGGGCCTGGGTGATGCAGGTCACTGGGCTCAGGAGTCACTGGACTGGGTGGCAGGGACAGGCCCGTGGTGTGGCATCAGGGACAGCAGGTCTGCATTAACAAGGTACTTTTAGCACTGGGCTGGAAGCAGCAGAGCAAGGAAGCCCCTGAAGTAACTCCACTCCCTGTATTGGCTTCCTCCTGTTAGTGATTGTGTGTATTTATTTACTGGTCTTTGAAGGTGTTTTCGAATGTTAACAGGTATTGCAAGTAAGTGATCATAGAATTGAGATTTGTGCACACTTTCTATCCATGATCCATAACTGCATCCATTTAAAGCATAAACAGACTCTCTTTAATAGCCTTTTCCAAGGGCCTCTTTGCAGAAGCAGCAGAAGATTCAGAGCAAATGAATAACACAGCAATAACTTCCATTGATTCCAGCAGTGATGGTACAGGTTTTTTGATATACAGTAACCTCTCTCCCCTTATCCAAAGGTTTTCTCACTCTAAACATCACTGCCAGACATGATCCTTGCACCCTGAAAATCACTTTCCTATTTAAGGAAAACCGATTGAGTTAAACCACATGTGTATCAAAGCAGAGGCTGAAGGTTTAAAGGCTATCACAGAATACTGACAGCAAGATATCACATGCAGAATTCTCTCCAGATGGGACAAATTTCGTGTAGCTTCTGGATTGATCAATACATCAGTCTCAGCAGGAAAGTTTTATAGCCTCATCACCATATATCTGAGCCTGGCAGCCTCAAGAGGAGCTTAAGAGAGTTAAGCCCTCAAACCACTGGGATACAAGTTTATACCTCTCTTAATATTCCTCCTGTCCACAAGCTTTGAGCTGGTTTTGGCTTTCTCAGGTTCCTCTGACGTTGTACTGGTGAACAAAATAGTCATGCTTGGGTTAAATTCATTGCCACTGTCCAGCTTCCAACTGCTGGACATGTTCCTGTCCTTGCCAGGCGGTTTGAGTGTCAAGGAAGGCAGTAGTGAGTTTTTAGAGATCCCTGTGTTCAGGCTTAATGTGGGATTAATGTGGGTTTGCCAGGATGTAGGGTCCTGGGAGAGTGGATAGAACTGTGTGTAGGAGGCTGAGTGTACAAGAACTGACTGAGCCCACAAGAACAGGAATATCCATTCTTATGGCCCCTGAATCAGGAGGAATCTCTCATTACGGATGTAGTGGAATAACTCTTGGAATTTTTTCATCTTGTAGAGGTCCTTCGTAGCCAGGGCATCGATGAAGATCTGTCTGTAAGATGTTGAGTGCGTATCTAAATCGAGCTGGGAATTAAGCAGTAATGAACAGACCCATTCAACTGGTCAAAAAGAGAGGTTTCAATGACTTTGGGTAGTCATTAAAAGTGAATGTCATCTCTTGCAGTGTCATTAGCCTACATGACGAAAATGGGATTTTTTTTTTCCCCTAGCAGGCTTCTGGGAATGATTATTCAGTGGGGAAAAATATATAATTCCTCGATAATCTAGAGCTGTTGGAGCTTTCAGTGAAATCTCTGAAGTATTGGCACAATGATGAATGGCCTCTTCTGGAATACAGAATCGTATAAGACACGAAATAAATCCTTCATGCATTGCAGGGCTTTGCTGTAGTGCTGCTTATCTTAAGGGCATTATGCAAATTTGGTGCCTATTTAAATCTTGACACACTCATCTGGAGCAGGTGTATTAGCAACTTTCTTTGCTGTGGCCCAGCTTCCTTCCAGCTCTGCTGGAGGACTGTAGGAGTGACATTTTAATGTCAAGCCTCTAATTGGGAGTGCTTCTGGGTGGATGGGGATACAGCTTGCACGACTTGCCAGGGGTATCCCCATCCACCTGGAAGAATTCTCTGCCTGCTAAAGATGAACCTTTCCAAGGGCAGCATGTGCAGTAGGAGATATCTGCTCTGCTGGGAGCCATGGGAATCCTGGCAATGGGATGGGCCCAGAGGATTCTCTGTGGGTTGCAGCAGGGAAATACAAATGACTCCATTGGTTGAACACTGTAATGGTTTAGCAGCTTGGGTGATAACCTGTTCTTAGCAACAACCTGAGCTGCATTTGTGGGATGCTGTTGTAGTGCTGGAGTCCATTCATCTTGATATTCTATACAGGACACCCTGGGCTCTTTAGACATTTTTAGCTGTCTTTAGGTGAACTTCTCATTGTGACAAGGCGAAGTCCATGACTTCATCTCTCTCTCTTTCAGTAGTGGCATCAGTTGTCTTGCCTAGGGCTGATCCTCCTAATCATCTGTGGCCATAGGAGTCCTTTCCTACTTGTGTGCCCTGTTTTGGAGTTCTTTCTTCTCCTTCTCTGAAAGGACTGAGTACTTCTGCATGAACAGAAGGATTGTTTCTTCCTTCCCTCCTTCAGAAAGTTCAGTATCCACTGAGGCAGTAGAAATGATACTGTGTGACCTGTGTGTCACAGGAATGGTGTTGTGTGACCATCTCTCACACGTGGGTAATGAAGAGCAACCACGCTGGAGTGAATGGTCCATTGGATGAAAATGATTCATTCCAGCTCTGGGGTGAGCAGCTTTGAACAATGAAGTCATGGGCTGGCACAAAAAAACCCGTGGGCTAGTTCACAGATGAAGATTGAGGACACAGTGGCTGCTGCTCACAGTTAATTGTCTGACTAATCTAGGAGATGGAGTGAGAAATGGTGATGGAGTTTATCTTGTGCTGGTTCCATTGATGCTCAGAAGGAGGAAAGTTCATTTCATCCAGCTTTGTTCTTACAATATATCTTTTACACAGGGCTGTCCATTAAAACTTCTTCTCACTAGATGGTTGGTTGCATTGAAGCAAAATTTTACTGAGACATGTTAGCTTGCTATTGCAAAATATCCTTTTTTTTTTTTTAAATGTGTGGGAAGGATCAACATATTTTTGGTAAAAGTTCCTATTTGACAGGAAGAATTAGAGTTTTCCAAGCCCATTTCTCTTCCATCAGTGTTTCCCCAGGAATCCACTCTCCCCGCGCTTTTTCCAGAACTTTCCACTTGACTGAGTGTACAAATGGTGCTCATTCCTGGCTCACACCCATCCAGTGTTGGGGTGGGTACCCCCTGGCCCTCAACTAGAGCAGTAATTTCCTATGCAGATGCCACAATGGCCTTCAGGGTGCAAGGAGGCTCCTCACAGCACTCCTGGGGTTGAGTTCCCAGCTGCTGTTTTGCAGGGCAGAACACTGAGAGCTCAGCCCTTCTTCTTTTTGCCCTTTTCCTTCAAAGAAATGCATCCAGGCAGCAGCTGCTGATCTCAGGCGTGTTCAGTGGTTGCTGTTCATCAATGGCAACAACACATCCTTCCCCACTCAGCACATTAAAGCCTCGAGGACATAAGGGTGACTTTATTTTTGGTGATGGGGGCAGTGGTGGGATGTGCTGGTGGCTGGGGCTCTGTCAGGCTGTTCCTCGTGTTCTGGGACACACACCCTGCTGTGGGATTTAGCCTGGCTTTGGCCTGGCCCTCGGGGCTCTGTCCTGGCTGCTCACACTTCAAACTGAGTGTTCAAATGACCATGGAAGATCTCTGCCCTGGGAGTCAGCAGAGATCTTTGTAAGCCAGGAAAACAAGCCCTGGGTTGCCAAGATGACCCAGTGTAACCTGCAGCCCAGGAGTTGAGTTCTCCCAGACCCAAGGCCTGGTTTGGAGGAGCACAGCTGTGTGACCTTGGCTCTGTTTTGCTGAGAAAGTTGTTTCTGAGCTGTGAGAAAGTCCATCGGCTGAAGGCGTGCAAGGTAGGGAAAGGGAAAAACAGAGGGTCATTGTTGAGATAATGACTTGAGGATTCAAGAGGGAAACTGTTGACATGGAATGTTATAAAACTGTAAGGGAGAATGTGGAAAAATGTAGAAAAATATAAAACGGCAACTATGAAGACGGGGAATCAGGCTGTTTGAAGAAGGCTAACACAATCCCACCTTGGCCAGCAGAAACTCACTGGGTGTGCTGCTAAAACTTAACCTGGTAGGATGTAACTCCTGGAAAACTACAGGGGATATTAACCAGTAATTCTGTACCCATGAATCGTGTGTGTCCCACCTGCAGAGCTCTTTGCACCTGGGGAAAAGCCTCAGAGCAGGAGCGACTTGGGGAGTCACCCAAGACATGTATTAATGTGCACTTTGGGAAGTGTCATTTGCCAAAGTTTCTTCTGGATGTGAAGGATCTCATCAGGCCCTGGGAAGAGAGTTAATGAGGGGATTTCAGATATCTTTCACAATGTCTCTCCTTGTCTCCAGACTACCATTTTTGGTTTCTGAGGTACAGTTATGGCTGAGTTATTTGTGAGGTGATTAGCAGGATCATCTTGGTGCAGAAAGTACACCTGGAATTTGAAGCCCTTCTCAAATTAAGGCTGTGACAATGGGTCAGGATGGGAATAGTTTACAATTAAGGACGATACTGGAAATAGCTCCACACAACACCTTCAGTCAAATGTCAGTCAAGTTTTATTTGGGGGGGAGGGTATGTCTTAAAAATAGGAGACAATAAGGTGAGGTTAGAATAATGTCCAAGATCAGGTAGATAACACCAGGTTACCTGTTAACTAATAACAATTAGTGATTTAACCCTAATAATTTCTCAGTTCCACATTACTATCTCTGGTTAGGCTCCTGATCTTCCTTCTTTGATGACTTAAAGAGCAGAGGGGTGGAGAAAAAGTGGAAATCCCAATCATGGCAATGTTACATGGCTGAGATGTTTTTAGCCTGCAGTCTGGGGAGATTTTTTTTCCTCTTTTAAACCTTAATGCTGAAGACCCTCAGACCTGCAGCAATCCCAGCTGTTACCAGCCACTGAACTGCATGAATGAGGGCCCTGCCAGGCCAGATCCATCGCCTCGGGCTGTGAGTGCAGCTGAGTCAACAAATGAAAACAGAAGGAAAATTGACTATGAAGATCTTTTGGAAAAAAAAAAAAAAATCAAAAATTAAACAAAATGATGCAGGCAGCAAGGTGCATCCACCCTGGATAACTAATATTTTACTGCTGGGTCCTTGTGAGCTGAAGTGTGAAATCCTGCATCCCCTGAGCACAAACCTGGAGCAGATGACTTGGGTGAGGGTGGATAAGGCCATGTGGTTACCATTGCTCCACTTCATCAAAACTCCTGCTTACAAGGGGAAGTGATCTCAGCAAGCTGGGAAAGTGTCATACCAGGGGCTGGAGGAATGGCTGGAGGGCAATAGCAGAGCCTTTACACAAACCAGCTGGCACAGGGGTGTGCTTGGTTACGTCATGCTCAGAGATAGATGGATCCCGCAAGGTCTGGGTGCCTTCCAGGCAATCCCGAGACCTCCTCGCCCCCAGACTCCCAGTAAAGGCTTTGCTGCCATTCCTCCTTCCCTGCCTTTCCCTATGAATCACCCCTTTGTAATCTTATGTGGGTTTTATAGTTAATGTGAACCAAGTGCTCGTGTGGGGAGGGGAAAGGACTTGCCCCTCATCCCCTTCCATCAGAGGGGGAGGTGTGGGGGCTGATTAAAGCACAAAGGAAGTCACAGGAGATTTTTTTTGGTTCATGTCAATGGGTTTGAATGGCAAAGTGCTTGAGGAGCATAGGGACAACACCTACTGTAACCCACCCACACCAAACTACAGCTCCATTCATCCTGGGCAGCAGCAAATTGGCACTGACTTCAGGGCAGTCGTGATTTGTACCCGTGAGGTATTTAACCACATTTTTTTTGGAACACACAGATATGCTGGGTTATATTTTTTTGGACAGATATGCTGGGTTATGTTTGGCAGCTGCTGGGTTTTTTTCTCTCCAAGCAATGTTATCCATTTTCTTGAGATAGAAAGGTGGAGGAAATTGGTGTGGAGAGTATGTCTGGAGTTTTTGTCCCTTGATCATGGAATGCTCTTTCTGGTCTTGCCTGCCACTGGATTTCTCACTATGCTCAAGCCTTTTTTGAAAACCTCATGGCACCAATTGGTCAGGTTGGACCAGTCAAACCTGTACTGTTTTGTGTTGTGTCACTGGGACAGGATTGTGCCTCAAGCTTACTGAGAAATTAAGTCTAGGTGGGTTTGATATCTCCTTTAATATTTTTATGTAATTAAAAAAATATTAATATCAAATATTGTCTTGATTCCTGCTGAGTCTGTAGCCATAAGAACTTCTTTCATTAGTCAGTTCTGAAGTTTAATTGTATGTTTCTTTGGATTTCAACTTCTCAACTTCCAGTGTGCTGGAATATGGCCTGTAGGAAGTGAGGGGGTTGATACATTGCTTTTCCTTTTGACTGAAGGCATTCTACTTCGGATGAATTCTTCAGCACCTCCTTTTCACCCTTGTCCTTCCTCTCCATGTTATTAATCCATTACTGGTTCTGTTTGTGGCCCTCAGCCGTGTTGGGCTTTGGTGACTGACAACAGAGGACGTTTAGGAATGAAATCTGGTGCTCTCCTCTGGGCCAAGGCTCTTCCTCACTTCCTTGGTGACTGAAGTCAGCTGGAGCTGTGAAACCAACCTTTAAGATAAGAGTATTTAAGAAGCAACATAGGCAGCACAGTGAAATAACATTACAGAAGCCTTGCTTGAATAGCACTGTTTGCCTCTGGCACTCTGCAGTTATGATATTACACTTATTGAACTTGTATCTCCACTTGATATTTGAAGCAAAATTTACCATGAGAATTTAGCTCCTTGGGATTTTTAAGAAAGACTAGAAAACAGGGCTTTTTAGATGTTACTGAAGCTTAATGAAAAACCTTAAGGCTTTACTGATCTGCTAAAAGCTAAGAGGTCAGCTTCATAGCCAGAATTTATTTACCCAAGAGGTCTGGGTGATTTCGTAGATCATAAAAACACAACTTCAAAAGTCATATTTTATTTCACAGCGGTGGTCTCCACATAAGGTAAGGTCAGGTCAGGAATCTATTCCTGGGAGACAGAGCAGCCCTGGAAGATCTGCTTTCAGGGCTGAGGAGGAATGCCCTGACGTGCCCCGAACCTTCGCTGTGAGGAAGCAGAAAGATGTTGGGGTACGAGGCTGCCTCGTACTCTGCTCCCCAGAGGGACAGAGGACATTTGCTGCTGCTGCCTCTGGGAACACAGAAATGCTTCTTCAATGTCTTCTGTTTGTCCAGGCTGCAGGTACCTGGGGCTCTTGCCAGGAGTGCTGGGAAGGCAGCACAGTCAGTGTTGGACACTTCAGGGATGAGATGTCTTCTCTAAAATCAAGCTGTAGAACTCATAGTTGTGTCCAAGGTGGTCACTTTGATACTCAGAGATGAGTCTGCAATGCCCTTCTGGTCTCTTTCAGCCCCAAACTATCCCTTGCTCTATTAACAGCTACTAAGTAAAAATAAAAGAAATACAGACCAGACTTGCTGGAGATGTTGCTGGAGGAGTTTTCTTGGCAGTGGATAAAGGGGAGCTGCAGGGATCAGAAATACTTTTATCTCAAAAAGCTGACAGATGTGGTAACAGGGTGCCCAAATTAACATCATCAGGGTGATGAGATGTGAGTGATATCAGAACTTGTCCCAGGGCTAAACTTATTCCAGTGCAGGAAGCCAGCACAGCCAAATGGAAAATGCATTGGAGAAGGATTTTTGGGCACACTGAAGCTCCAGGTTTTGATGGTGCCAGGTTTTGATACAGGGAAAAAGTTCATTCAGTGCGTGTTCAGAGGTCCTGTTGCTGCTGTTTCAGCAGAGCCCACTGTCCAGCCTCCGGGCTGACACACAAGGACCCTCCTTTCCATTGTGGAGCTGCCTGTGCAAACCAGACACTTCTCATTTCTAAGGGACAAAAAAACTGGGAACAGGGATAGAAATCTTCTGTTCTACTAGCTAAGCAGTTAAACCACAGTCTACAGGAAAAGAATGTCCTTCATAAGGAGCTCACACCCACCTTGTTCCCCATTCTGTCGGTGTTGTCAGAGGCTCTCATACTCCAATTTAAACCCCAAACCTTATAAATTAATCAATGGACACATAGTGGCAGCATACCCTTGATGTAAGGGTCTTGATCCTAAAAATACCATGGCAAAGGCTTTTCAGGGTTCATTCTTACTTCCTGCCAGTCTGGCTGGGTCTCCCCTGAGTAGGTTGGCAATGGCAGGGGTGAAGATGGGCTTTAAAAAGGAGCAATTGTTCCAATCTGCCCTAAGCAGAGGAAGTGGAAGGTGATGGCTAATTAATTTAGCACTTGGCGTGGCTGCTGTCCCGTGAAAATAACAACTGCAAGGAATCCCTACAGAATTGGCTTTGGCCTGGAAATGAGGGGAGATTGATTGAGGTAAATGAGAAGGAAAATCACACTAGGGAAAAAAATATTGAAAGAAAGGGAAGGACCAGAGATGGCTGTTGCCTGTTGCCATACAGAGCCCTGGGGTCTCGTTTTCTGATGTCTTGCTCAGCAGTGGCCCCTCAAAGCCAGTTCTGAACTCTGGCTGTCCAGCTGTTCTTCAGCACCCCTTGGTGTCCTGGACAGGATGTGCTGCAATGAGAACTGACACAGAGTTGGTGATAATAGATCTGTTTTGCTGATCTTTGGCCCGAAGTTTAAAAAGTCAGAGAAGTCTTAGCATTCGGGAAATTCTGACTTGCTGCATAAGTGGTTATAAAAAAAAGAACTAAACAAAAAGGTAGTGGTGTGAGGGGTTGCAATTCCACAATATCCTTTCTGAGATGAGGGAACAACACTTGGACACGGCCATGAAGCTGCAGGTGAAGCCCAGACTTGCACAGTGGTGTAATGATGTTCCCTGGTTTGTTCTTTACCCCTAATAATTTCCAATGATGAATCTTTTTTTTAATTGCTGCTGAGCAACGAGCTGTTGTTCCACAGATCCATCTGTCACGACCCAGGGCGTTGCTCCTGTGTGATTATGGTCAGCTTAGAGCCCCTCATCTCACACAGGGAGTTTAGCTTGTACTTTTTCCCAGGTGAGTCCCTTTACTTTTACCTGCATTGAATTTCATCTGCCATTTAATTACCTGACAGTGCATCACAGAATTGTTTTGTAGTTCATCACTATGCTCTCAAAATTAGTCTTGTCAGCAAACCTCCCCACCTTGCTGCTCACACCCTTTTCTGGGTCATTTATTAACATGCATTTTTAATGGCACAGATCTCTCCAGGGCTCCATGTCAGCCTTGCTCCCCTGCAAGATCTGACCATCCTCAGTCTCCCAGCTTTTAGCCAGGATTTATCCTTGCAAGGACTTTTCTTCTTCTCCTCCTGTGTTTGCTTAGTTTCCTAAATGGCTTAAGTCAGCATCTTCTGAAACAGATTTAAAAAATCCAGTTTTGGCAGAAAGTTGCACTTTGCCTAAAGACAAACAAACAAGCCACATAAAGATAAAAACAAACCAAAACATCCTTCCATTTTTTTTTAATGAGAAGTTTCTCCTTTCCTTCCTGTCTTTCAGCACCTGAATATTCTTGAGATTAACTTTTCATCTGAGTTTGCCTGGGAATCTCAAACTCTTCTGGGAGGGGAAAATTGTTTCCTGATTGTTTTTCTAGTGGTAAATAAATATGCTTAAGTTGAGCTGTGCTTCCTCTCTCCCTCTTCATTGCTCATTTGATTAAGTCTGGCTAATATTTAATATTTAATATGTTCACACTGGTTAAAACTGTGATTTTTTTTTTTTTTTTAACAATAACTGCACATTCAGAATTGTGTTGGGATAATTATAATAGTGTAGGGACTTACACTGGTAAAGTTTATTTTTCCTGCAGGGAAATAGTGGTAGAAAAAGGTAGAAAATACCTCAAAATAAACATTTATAACTGTATTCACATAAGGAGGTTTATCAGCCTGCAATTAAGTTAATGTGGTACCACTTCCTAATGGAGGACAAGTGGTTAAAGTCCCTTTTGAGCTTGGCTGTAGTTGGGAGGGTAATTTGGGCTGTGCTGTGTATGCTGTAGAAATGCCCCCAGACCTCAATTACAACCCCCAAATCCTGTCTGGGGGTGAAAACTTCACAAGGTGTGTGTGCCTATTTTCTTCAAAATTTTCCAAAAAACCCCCCCAAAAAAACGTTCTCCGGAGCTCTGCTGAAGTGTCAACGCCAAGGTTCGGCAAGAAGGGAAAACTTTTATTGCTTTTATTAACCTTGAAAATATGTTTTTTGTAAGGCAAGTGCCAGCACAACCTTCGGTACAGCTGCGGTAACAACCCGACCTGATTTCCAGGGCACGTCTAAATGAAACCCCTAAACAGTGCAAAGAAAACAACGGAGGATTTGCAGTGTAAAACCAGCCTGGTAATTGTATTAACAGCCCCTTCCAAAGCAGGATCAGGCTCCCCCAGCTGTAGCTGAAACCCATAAAACCCACGCCATTAATTTTATGAAGAGAAGTAGCCATTTCAGTCCTCTGGAAGCTCTGGAGTCTGTAAAGATAAGGTGATGGACTTTTCTCACAGCTGCAAGAGCTACATCTGGAAACCAGGTCTGTGCTGTGCTGGGGATCTGTAGGGAAGCCCTGCAAAACCACATCCTGATGGAGGATGGTCACCAGGGTGGGATCCTTTGGATGGTGACGTGCCCACCATGGTCCCCTGCACCTCCAACATGCCATGCCTGCTGTGTTTGCTGTTGGCATCACGTTCCCAAAAGGAACACTCTGCTTCCACAAGAAGGACAATTCCCTGCTGCCTTGAGCAACAACAGAAAGGCCCAGGATGAAAAAAAAAAAAAGTATTCACTGAATCTGTATTACCTGCTCTTGATTTTCATATTTTCTAGCCGGCTAACTGTCTAGATTTCCTAAACCCTGCTAATTTGCAGTTAAATTTGCCATTTATGTGTTCCTGGATGATTTGTTAGGCCTTATTGAACAGCAAAGAATTTTTTTCTCTTTTTTTTTTTTTTTTTCCCCTTCTTTTCCTGGAGATGGCTTTTCACACCATCAAGGCCACTTTCTCCACTTATTGACAGCTTTATGAGCACTGCTGGAAAAGCACCAGCTTCCTTCGTTTCACGGCGCTCCGGCTTTTCCGTCGAGTGAAAAGGCAGTTTCTTAATTAGGGCCTGAGAGCCTTTGCTTTGCTCCAGCAATCCCCAGGTACAAAGCAATACACTGGCCTTTCTGTAGTTAATCACTTTTCCAGACTTTCAGCCCACTAAAATTAGGTGGGCTCTGCGGTCAAATGTTTACCTGGCTCGGGGCCATCTGAAGAACCCGACACATCTGCATTTGCCATGTGTCTGTGTTCTGGCTGCGCTCACCAATTAACCAGGAGTGCAAAAAAAAATCAAATAAAAGAAGAAAATAAACCCAATCTCGCCCTGCTTATAAAATATCCTGTTTTCAAGCTATTCCTGCACACGCACGAGAAGGAAAATCCTTCACCGATTCTTTCTTTCTCCTCACCCAGGATTTTAGTGGTGTCTTTGATATTACTTGGTGCTGGAGCAGCTCACATTTGCACCAGTGCCTCTGGCTCCCTTTCAAATCTGTTTATGAGAGTTTTAAAGTTTTATATTTGCGGTTACATTTAAACTCCTCATCATCATTATAGTCCTACAAAGCCAATTTCTTCCTCTTCTGAAGGGATGGTTGTGGTTTTATTTTGCTCAGGTAAAGGGCAGGAGGTGTTGCAGTGATGCCACAGGCTGTGGCAGCTCTGTGTGTCAGAGCTGGGTGTTTTGTTTTATTTTGCAGCAATTCCCCTGTGCTTGAGGCTGCCAGGGTTGGAGGATCTGGGGACAGTGAGGTGCTGGTGTCTCCTTCATCTCTGCAAGTCCCCGTGTGGGAGCTTGAGACAGAGCAGGGTGAGAGGACAGAGTCATAATCCATCAGATTTCCTTAAGAAAGCGTCTTTGCCCTAAACCAGAGGGTATTTGTAAGGCTGGGGAGTGGTCCTCATGCTGTGCTGGCCACAGTGGTTATTTTTCCTGCTAGTTTGTCCATCCTCTCACCCAAGTCCACCAGCAAAGCTGCTCCAGTAATTGCTCCCTGCCCTGTCCTGGGTGAAGCACATCTGACAAGGAAAGAACTGCTGTTTATACTGGTTTTGCTGGTGGAATCAGGGAGGGGAGAGTGGCAGCTGAGCAGATAGAGGTGGTGTCCTGTGAGAAGGAAAGTCTGCAGCAGGAGGGTGAGAGGTGGGCACAGTCCTCAGGAACCAGGCTGGTCCCGTCCTTCCTGCTGCTTCCATGGAGGGCTTGTTGCAGTGTGTTGTTTGTCTTCATGGGAAAGCTGGAATTGCCCAGTGGATCCATACCCATGTCTAAGTGCAGCCAGGTGCTTCAGAGAACGTGTCAGGGGAAGAGCTGGGGTGGGAGATGCCCTTTGTGCAGAGGTGTGGCAATAAGCCTGGAAAAATGTGATTTCAGATCCTTTCCAGAACTGTTCTCTTTGCAAGTATTTATCACAGTGAATATCACTGGTTCACCTGGAGCCTGGAAAAGACCTACCACGGTGATGGGCAGAGGATGAGCCTCTGCAGAGCTCATCTTGCCCTGAGGCCACGGAGCAGCAGTCAGGTGGTAGCAGGCTCTGAGTACAAGCTGGAGCTGGGCCACCCCTGTCCAAGTCATCATATCAGTGATTTGAATTCCTAACCACATAATCATCCCTACCCATGTAACCCAGAGAAGAGCTGGTCAGGAATGTCTGGGAAATGTAAGTCTTGAAATCCTGTTTTTGAAATAGCCCTTAATGAGAAAGGGATCATTTTAAGGGATAATTAGTCTTTTACAGTGTTAAGAGAATTAAATACTCCCAGCTCCGGTAATGGCTTTATCTCATACAAATGCTGTGTTGCTTTGGCATTATCACTACTTTGTAATAACACAAAATCCAGGTTAATCTTTCTCCTTATTAAAAAAAAAAATAGAGAGAAGAAACAAACTGTTTTGATGTGAGTTGAAAAACAAAATTGACATCTGCTCAATTCAGTTGTTGTTGCCTTGTGCAACTTTGTAGAGCTTTTGGGGTTTCGTGTGGGTGTCTTCTTCAGTTTTAAGATGGGAAGAAGAAAATATTTTGTGTTGAAGTGTCAGGAGCTGGGAGATGTCCTGCCCAGCTGTCATCCTTCTTTTCCTTGGAATTCCCTTATCCCATTGCTTTGCAAGAGAAGAGATGCTCTTTTTGAGCTGGGCTAATTGTCAGTAAGAAGAACAGAGGCAGAGTGGGATAAAAGAGAGGTTGTAGAACAAGAAGAGGAAGGAGAGAGAACTGGTTTTTTTGAGCTTTGCACTGATTCTTTGAAATTAATTATAGATATTGGTCTATAAAATCTTCCAAACCATCCATTTCCCTGAGGTTAACTTACCACTTCCCTCCTGTTCTTAGTGAATGGTGACAAGGGAGTTGTTTTTACCAGTGGGACAGGTTGTGAATAAAACACATCACAGGAGCTCCAAAATCCAGCCTGTGCTCTGCATACAGCAGGCTGAGAATGATACAGCTCAGTAACACCAGCGAGTGTTTAATGGCATTAAAAGTGTTTGTTTAGGGATTAGAGCAAAAAAGCCCTCATCTTCCAATAGTGGGGAAAAACTCTTTTTATTTGATTTTTTGCTGTAGAGGCTGCTCGGTGCCTGCTCTGCTGGAGTGGGGTCGATAAACCTGTTAGTGAACTCCAACCTCTCCAGGGAAAACCACCCTGCTGTGCTATCCCTGTTTGAAATCAGGGGTGTGGCAAACCCCACCGGGATCTCTATGTCCCGACCCCGGTCCTGGCACTCGCCCCTCCTTCTCCGCTGCTCTGATGTCTCTTTTCTCAGCCTCTGGCTACTTGTTTGCTTTGCTGCTCAACAAATTCCCACCGTTGCCCTTGTTTTGGCTTTCCACATTGCTTAGCTGGGCTGGGGATGATGTGGAAACTCCCTCGTGGAGTGTTCCCTCCAGGAGTGGGCTCGTTTCTGGGGGCTGCTGCTCATATGGGCGTTGGCTGGAGGGGGAATTACCTTCACCACAAGTAAGGTGGAGGGAGCAGCTTTGCTGAAAATCCCAGCTTGGAGTAGGGATCAAAGGAAATCCTTGCTCCCAAATGTAGCTGAAAATTACCTGTCTGAAGTGCAGTGCTCTGCTCTTCATCCCCCTTAAAGCAGGAGGAATAAGGGAAGTCTCTCCTTTTGGCAGCAACAGAGAGATCGATTTATCAGCTACAGCCCACAGATTTGCCAGGATGATCAGACTTTCCTTTTTCTCTCCCCTAAGCAGTCAGTGTTGTCCAGAGAAGAGAGGATTCCTGAGTGGGGGATGTGATGTTGAAATCCTTCTTTCTGGCTCCTCCGTGTCTTTGCTGAGGGAGGGATGGAGGATGCAGGTTTTGGCTGGGACACGTGGCACTGATCCCTCGCTGGGCTGTGTCACTCCAGAGCACCGAGGCAGCTCTGGGAGTGATGGGCTGCCCAAGAAATGTCTCCTTTCCATAGGAAAAATATTAGCAGAACTCAGAGATGATCAGTTTTGTCAACAGAGCTGACACTCCCTTTCCCAAATGAGGGATCGTTAGAGCCCACTGGGGTTGTGCTGATTGAGCTGGAAGTGTTCAGATTATTCTTCTTTAAAAAGAAAATTTAAAAATAGCTTCCAGATTTTTGGTGTTCTGTCAAAAAAGGGCTTTCCCACCAAAATTGCTCTTTTGACAAAAATAGCTGTTTCCCTTTTTTTCAATGACAGACTGCTCGTGCTCCATCCATCACCCTTGTGTGCTGCTGTGATTGCACAGCCCTGGGATGCCTCTGCTCCCATCCGTTTCTCTGCAATTTCCCCCTGTTATGTTTCTTGTCAGCTCTAGATCATGCCTTAGGAGGTTTAACTGAGGATTGAGCACATTTTGGGACATGCCCGTGTCACTGTGTGATGGAAACTGGGATCAGCAGTTTGTGGTAATAACCCTGCTATTGATTTGCCACTACAAGTGCAGAGCTGGGAGCTGCTTTGATGTATCTGGCTGGAGACAGCAGCAACCTTCCCTTTCTGCCCTGATATGAGCACTGACAGGCAAAGGGGGAAATCTCACCCCGTGTACACCAAAGCTCCTGGTTTTGTGGTTTGAGTTGCAGCTGTTTGACTGGGGCTGACCCTGAGTCTGAGCTGTCTCTACCCATCAGCATCTTGGAGAAATCAGATGTGCCCCTTTTTGGGATTATTGTGGTATAATTCTCCCTCTGGGAGGGGTGGAAATGCAGCCTCCTGGGTCTGGGGGATGCTCCAGCCAACCCTGTGGCAAACAGCACAGCTCTGCTTGCCCCAGTGCAGATCTTGGGGCTGTCCAAGTCTCTCACTCTTGTGTTGGGCCAGATGTGCCCTCTGAACCCAAATGTTTCCAGGTCTCTGGAAGCGTTAATCCACTTGTAATTTCAAGCATCCAGAACCATTTTACTACCAACCAAAGGAGTAAAACAAGGGATTTGTGACTTGGTAGTGATGGTAGACAAACCCTGGCAAAGCATCCAGAGCCAACTGGGAACTGATTGCCTGCAGTTTCCAAGTACAACACCTAATTCCATCGTTAGGATTTCACCTCTGCGGTAATTGTTGCGTGCAGAAAAAAGAGACCTCTCATTTTATCCCGAGCATAATATTACCAGGAAGGGGCTTTTCTGCTGTGTTTTGTTTTGCCAACGCCACTAATGAATGTGTAAACACCTCCTGGCATAGATTTCCCAGTTTACTGAGGTTGGAGTTCACGCTGCTAACACGCCTCCCCGGATGAAGAGCTCCTTTCGTTAACCTTGGGCATCCACTAATTAGTGGGTCACTTGCAGGTCAGAGGTGTGCTTAGGCTCTGCTTCTTGGCTGGCTGCTGTATTATTACCACAACTGTAAATGCCACATGTGGCAGAGTTGAAGAGTGTGTTTGGAAGGCTGGCTGTATAATTAGGGTACATTATCCCAAGGCAGTGTGTGCCAGCTGACATTCAAGTGGCAATAAAAACAGTGTTTTGTTGGGTTTTTTTTTCCTCTCCTTGTTTTGCAACACGTTGGCTGTCAATGAACAAATGTTGAAGTGTTGCTGATCTTAGCTAGTCTGAGGTATTTGGTCCAGGACCAGCAGCTCAGCAGCCCCACCATCCATCCCCCACAGAATCACAGAATGGTTTGTGTTGGAAAGGATCTTCAAGATCATCTCATTGCAACCCCTGCCATGGCCAGGGACACCTGCCACTATCCCAGATTGCTCCAAGCCCTGTCCCACCTGGTCTCGAACACTTCCAGGGATGGGACAGCCACAGCTTCTGTGTGCCAGGGCCTCACCACCCTCCCAGTGAAGAATTTCCTTCTAACATTTAATTTAATCTCCCCTCTTTTAGTTTAAAACCATTCCCCATTTTCCTATCACTATCTACCTTTGTAAAAAGTCATTCTCTGTTTTTATAAGCTCCCATCCTGGTCTCCAGTCGGCTACAACAACACATGGGGCTGAGCAGCCACTTCCCCCTTTGTTTATGGCACGAGTCAAATCCTCATTCAGGAAAACACATGCAGGAGTTTAGTGAATAACCATGAGCTCTTAAAAACCTAATTTGTCTTTCTTTCATTGTCCCTCTGTTTCCTGCTGATTTGTTGTCTCCCGTTACCCATCCACCCCGTTGCAGAAGGTTCTTTGGAGGTGTTTTCTCCTTGGCTGGAAGCTCAGAGAGCAGCGTCATCGCTTCTCACACCGTCGTGTGACTCCTGACAGTGGGGCTTTGAGTCGGTCAGTAAAGGTGTTGAGTGCTCTGCCTTTGCTCTTGACACAGCATTAAGAACATGAAACTGCTTGGAAACAATTAGATGGTAAATAAGCTTGTTCAGTAATTATGCACAAACTGCTCTGGCTACATCCAGATGTTCCTGCTTTGTCAGACTTTCCTTCTGCAGTGCAGGACTGGGAGATCGTCTGATAGTTATCAAAGCTGTTGGAACATGTATTACCTGCTGCTTCTCCACCTTTGAGATGTGTGATCAGATCAGGAGAATTATTCAGAGTATGCAGCTGAGTAGCATTTTTCCGTCCCATTTAGTTAGCAGAAAGTGAGTATAAATCAGAAATGTCCTCAGTGACATTTTATTTTGCTTTTCAGTAGTGGAAGTGACTGCAAAAATTATATAGCAATGGAGAACTGGGCTCTTTGTGTTTCATCTGAAGCCTTTCAATGCCTGTAAAAATCTCTCTAAAAGCAGGGAAAAGAGGGGAGAGGGAGTTCAAAATTTTGGGAGGAGGAATGCATAAAATGCAGACAGAAAGGAGGTTGAAATATGAACATATGAGACACTCCAGAGAGTCCCTGAGGTAGCTCAGGAAAGCTACAGATCCTGTTTAGTTTGTGAAATTAATTAGAAAAGGAAAGAAGTTTATATTCTGCTCTATTCCTGCGTTGTTCTGTGCTTAGAAAAATATGTTTAAAAGAAAAAAAAAAAAGGGCCTGGAAAACCAAAGCCTCTCCATTCCAGTTGGTTTTAGGCCTTGGCCAAGAGCTTTGGAAGCTGCCCTGGTCCTGATGTGCTGTGTGTGCCTGAGTGTGGAGCACTCCCTGCGCCAGCAGGAAGGACTGTCCCCATGAAATGCCAGTGGGGAGAGTTGCTGTGGTGGAAACTGGGAACAAAGGAGTGATTTAAAAGGGCAGGAAGAAAAAGGCAGCTCCCAGTGTGGAGACACTTGCTCTGTCTCTCCTGTCTGTAGCTGATGTGTCGAGGAACAGAAGCAGCCAAACAATGAGGAACAGGCTGTTCCCATGTCGGGTGGGAAGTGCATGAAATCCCAGGAGCGAGTCTGTGCTTTGTAATGACTTCCAGATGGCACCCGAGCCCACAAGTGCTGTGGTTGTCTGGATATGCATTCACACGTTGAGAATCTACAGAAAATCAGAGGATCTCCTTTAAAGTCATACCTTGGCCTGAACCAAGAGCCTTGGATGTAAAGATCCATGTGGTAGGTTTGGCTTCCCTTCTACCAAGGGACCTTCATGCTCAACCTGTGGAAAATGTACTTTAGATGATTGCATAGAACTTGCATTTTTGGCAAACAAGCTCAATCCAAACTGCAGAGTCTACTTGGATTTCCAAGAAGCTTTAGTCAAGTGTTCTCATCAAAGGCTCCTACACTAAGTTATGGTGGGAGACGAAGCCATGTCCTTCCGTGGGCTTTTTCTGGCCAAAGAATAAATAATCAGCTTTTCCTATGGAGAATGGTCCCTACTGGAGTTCCCTGTGACCAAAGTGTGAGGTGAAGAAACAGATTTTGCAGGTGATAAAAATATTTAGGACAGTTCCAATTTCAGTTGCAGGTGGGAGTGGGAAGGAAGAAGGGATCCTTCCTCCACCTTCCTTTATAAATGCTGAAGTTGGACATCCAGCTCTGTGCTGTTTCCCTAGGGCTGACCAAACAGCAGGCAGGGCAGGCTGGGCTCAGTGATCACTGGAACTTGTGTGTCAGGCTGCCTGTCCACCCTCAGCTCAGCTCCATGTGGTGGTACAGCGTGCTGGTCCTGTGCTCCAAGCATTTTCCTACTGGAAATCTTCCAGAAGGGAAGACACAAACCAACAGTGTGATATCATCACGGGAGGAGGGATGAGTGGGGTCCTTTGTGCCATGTTAGACCAGCTTCACAGGCAGGTAGAACTTTTAATCTGAGAAGGGAAGATGACCCAGTGCTGTTAAAAGCTGCCCCTTTGCCATCCCTGCCAGGGCATGAGACGTGAACTGCAAAAGGCCAAATGCAGATCTCTGAGTCCTAATGTGTCAATTGTCTTTCTGACAATTACATATGGATTTCATTAGCCCACTGAACAGGACCTGTTACAGCATCTCACCAGCTGAAGGGATTTCCAGTAGGAAACGTGAGATGGGAAATGCCGACAAACCTCCAGTTCCCAGAGGCTCTCTGGAGCTTCTGCAAATGAGGGGGGATAAGGGAAGCCTTGAGGACCCCTCTTTGGAGCAAGGATGGACTGGTGGTGGGATGTGGCTGTGGATACATCCCTGGTGCCTTGCCTTGCTGCTGAGAGAGAGGAATAGGCAGAGCAGGAGGTTATCCTGGGGCAACCCCGTGACACTTGCCTTCTCTGAAGAGCTTTGACATGATATTTTTCTGTAGTTTCAGCATTATAAATTTTAATTTGGGCTTGAAGGTGAAGGGGTAATCTCCACAAGGAGTGTATTTGAGGGAATGCTGCTCCAGATGGTGCAAACACCCAGGATGGATTTGGTCTTTCTGCCATGAAAACTCTCTGGAGTGTCTCCCTGGAAGTATTTACTGCTTTTGTTCATCTTTGACCTTGCTCTTTCCAGGGACTCATCAAGTGGGAGTGGTGAAAGAAAGGAAGAGGGGTTAATGACTTGGAGATGGTTTTCAGGATGATTCCTGTGGTGCACCTTTGACATCTAAGCTGGTCCTGCTGAGCTCAGCTGGATGCTCAGGGGCTTCTAGGAGTGACCCCACAACCTCCGAGACTGACCCCATAGCTCATGTGCCCCCCTGCCAGGACACCCACCATGCCCTGTGGTATGGTCCCCACACACCCAGCAGGTCAGGGACTTAACAGGAAGGTGCAGTCAGCTGCCAGCATGGTTGGGTCTTGCTGGGGACTCTTTCCAGGCTTGGGTGTGTGCTTTCCACTTGCCTCTCCTGCTGGTTTTCCAGCCACCTCTTGGAAAGAAGGCTCTCCCACGTGGCTGCTTAGCTCAAGAAGCTGTTTGCTGAGGGAAGCAGCTGTATGACTGAGAGAGAAAACCAGGCTGATGCTGTGATGGAAAAGGATGCCTTGAAGGCACCTTCATTTATTTCACAGGGCTGCTGATGCCAATTGGGAATTACAGTGCCAACTGGGACTTGCTTCCTGCAGCAGTCCTGGTACACAGGGGAGATGTTGCCCCCTCCTCTGGGGTTTGTTCTTTTTTTTCTGATGGAGTTTTTCTGCTCTCCACACGTGGGTGTTAACTGTAGGTCAGCTCTGAGTGCTCTTTGGTTGTGGTGTGGAAAGCTTGCCCTCCATCACCTCTCCAGCTTCCCACATCCTGGATGTACCTGAGACTGGAGCATAAGCAGGGATGTCCCTGGATCCCTCAGGGAATCCCTGTTGGCAAGACCATGCTCCAGAATTTTTTCCTTCCTCCCAAAGTGTTCAAGATGGGAATGGTCAGGGTGTCCTGCTGAAACTTTTAGTCATAGAAGCCTGAAGTCTTTGCTGAATTAGAGCCTCAGGGGCAAGTTAATGTGATTCTGTCCCAGTGAGGTGTGTGTGGGTGGCTTTGGAGGTGCTGGTTTGTGCATGGATAGTAAGGAAAATCCCTGTGTAAACAGTGAAGTGGCACAGTGAACTGAACTGCAGGTAATGTGTAAGTTAAAGAAACAACAGTGTGAGTTAAGGAAAACATGTAACTGAGTCAGCACCCCTTTAATTGAGAACCAGCCAGGAGCACACCCTGTTGGGTGGGGGTAAAGATCTGATTCTGGTTTGATATGTGTCTGTGAGCTCCTAAAGATCAGACCCCATCGTATCTCTGTGGGGTATCTCTGCCATCCAGGGGTCAGGTGTCTCAGTGTCACTGTCTGGAAAATCAAACTAAAAGCTGCCTTTGATGCTTAAAAGGGGTGAGAGCTTGTGTGGCAGCTGGCTGGGCTTGGGGCAAAAGATTGAGCTGTTTCTTCCCCATGTATTTGGCTCAGCAGGGCATGATCTACAAAAACCTAGGAAAACTCCAAATGACGTTAAAACCTTGCACACATAAAATAGTAAAGTTCTCACTGCAGTTCATCTCTCCTGCAGTGGAACTTCTCCTTGGATTTAACCAGATTACCAAAACTAAGTAGGAGATGAGCCCTTAGCAGGTGAACACAGACTCCAGCGACCAGAGCTGAATTAAAAGACCTTCAGAGCTTTATGGTTGTTATGTATTTTTACACAGAACCAGGCTTGGAAGGAGAACAGAGATGCAAGGGGGACTGAGTGTGTAAGACTGTCCCCAGTGTGCAGGCACTTGTGGGGATGTTCAGGTGAGCTGGGACATGTCTGTTGTCACCCCTCCTGTATTTAATTGCTGAGAGACTGAGAGCAGAACGAAAAATGTAATTGAATTAGGGCTTTGCAGCGTAGAAGATCTTTGTATCTAATTGTCTAGATATGGTTACAAGTCAAGTTACATCGTGTAAATGTGTAATTGCAGTGTTGGTATCATATGTAGATATTAATATTGCAGATCACATCTTGGGGTCTGATCTTAAAAAGGTGACATCAGCACAAGGAGAGCTGGTAGGAATTGTCAGCAGTCTGGGTTTTACTTTCTCTGTATGGTAACTTTCTTGAGGGAAAGATGACAGAGCAGACAGACAAAATAGGAGGGAAAAGGGGATTGTAGCCCTCAAATGGCTTGGTTGTGGTCCTTATGAGAGTGATGTGGATCCATCCTGTTTTCTCATGCTCTGTCTCCAAATGCCAGCCCACATCACTTGTGCAGCAGTGGTAACTGTAGCCCACCGTGGACATACACAATAATCTGATTTATCTTTTCCCTTTAATTACCTCAACACCCCTCTGCACACCGAGACCTTTTTACAGGTACCACTCACGCTGATCCAAACCCCTCTGACAGCTTCAGACAGATGCCATTTTGAGAGCAAAACCTTCCATGGAATCCTGCTTCCACGAGGCTCCAAAGAAAAATGTCTTCTCCATGTTACACTGATTTAAAGAGCACATGCAGCTCTTGGCTTTAGTTCAATGCCAGACTAAAGGTCTTCCACATTATAAACTATCAGAGCTAGAAAGATTTGCTCTATAAATGGCTCCATATGCATATGCCCTGTGTATATATATATATATATATATTATGGATTTGCTTATGTCATGGAGCACTTCAAATATCCCTTAATAAAATAATAGACCCCGAGGTAGCTATATATACTGGCAGAAAGTTGCTCGGCACTTTGGAGCCATGGAAAAAGTTAGTGCTCCTAAAGATTCGTGCTTTTTCCTCCGGCTGGTTTCCACTGTGGGTATTTAAAACTGCAGAACATCCTGGATCCTGTTGCATGAAGGGATGCAGCCTGGACCTGACAGGAGCACAAATGGAAACTGCTGCAGGACAATGTGAAATGTGGCTGTGGAATGTGCTGCCTCGTCTCCTGGCTGGCCTTGGATGAGCCGCGCTGGGAAGATCTCTGATGAGCAGAGGGAAGTTGTTTCTGAGCTTCATTTCCAAGGGCTGGGACTTGGGATCGCTGGCAGGTTCACAGCTTTTCAGTGGGAAGCTGTTGTTGCTGGTCAGAGAGGCCTTTCCAGCTGTGAGTGACCCCCTCGGATGATCCTTTGCTTTGTAACACATAACCCCTGACACCTGGTTAGGGATGCAGCCAAGCCAAAAAGCTCTGCTTTTCCATGTTTTTTTTGTTTTTTTTTTTTTTTTTTCATACATCCCAAGCACCAGGCTCTGAGATGGGACTGCTGTCTTAACCCAAAAAGGAAGGTCAGGGCTCTGGGATGTTGCTTGTCTCCACAGGAATGTCCTAGGGGAGCCCACCCGGTTCCCAATGGCACCCAGTGAACTGAGTAAGGAGGGGAATAGGAGGGGGTGGAATTCGTACAGACATGAGTTAATGGGTTGGGTGATGGGAAGATGCCCCTGGAGCAGGGAAGGGAGAGCTGCCCCTCAGGCTGTGGGGCAGTAGGAATGCTGCTCAGAGGTGTGGGCACTCCAGGGACCCATCTCACAGCTCTTACCCAGCCCCTCCTGAGCTGGGCAGCCCCAACCCCACTGTCCAGCTGCCTCTGGCACAGAGGGTCACTGGGATGGGGAGTTCCTGCACTGTGAGCGCCCTAATTGGACCCTGCTCCCAGGAGAGCTGTGTCTGTGCCCTGTCCTGGCACAGGATGAGAGTTCCCATCCTCACTCCCAGGTGGCTCCTGGTGGCTCTGGGCACAGGCTCTGGCTCTGGGATGCAGGTCCCAGCTGCCCTCGGGGAGAGTGTGGTGTTGATAGTTGGGTACTACACCTTGGAGTAAAGTGCTTTTAGTTGTTGATAGTTGGGTACTATATCTTGGAGTAAAATGCTTTTAGTTCTTCCCATATAAAAGAGTTTGTGCAAATAAAAGTTTGCCTTCTGGTGAGTTAACACCATCCTGTCCCCACATGGCTTTCGGGATAGGATCTCAATGGATCCTTCCCATGAGGCTGGACAACAGGGATGGTATCTCAAGATGTCCACCTTCTGTCTCTCCTGGCTAAAACCAGACAATAAATACGTGGCTGGTTCTGCCCCACCAGCTGCAAACAAAGATTGACTGCTGAGCTCTGAGCACCTCTCTGCTCTGAATTTAGCTTTCAATTCTCCCTTAATTTATTATTTGCTGTTAATTTAATCCATATTGACCTGCCTCAAAGAGAAAAAAGCTCTAGATTTGGTGAAAAATAATCTATTTTTAATTATTTCTGATGTAGAACACTAGCCCATAAATAAATTCCACTGCTACCCAGTGGTTTTTTTTGCCGTCAGAACTGTCTTGCTGGAATCAATAAACAGTTGATTAAAAACCTTGTTATTTAATATATTCAGTAACCCTAATCTATTCATTAGAAACTTAATCACTTTCATGTCACCAGCTGCTGTGATGGAGAAAAGAGCTGTAGCTAATTATTAGCAATTTTACAAAGCTAATATTGAATTTCTAATGGGCCCTCTGTGGCCTCTATTTCAAGCAGTTTGTATATCCCACAAACATGTGTTCTGGCTCTGGGCAGGGCCAAGCATCTCAGACTTGTGGATAAACTTGAGACTTAGCAACCAAATCTCTGGTTAGTTTGTGAGAGGAACACGTGTGTGCCGTGCTGGGCCCTGGCCAGGTCCGTCCTGATGCTCCTCTGCACAGCGGCTGCTCGTGGGACGAGGAATTGCTGGCCATGGGACAGGGGATTGCTGGCCATGGGACAGGGAATTGCTGGCCATGGGACAGGGAACTGCTGGCCATGGGACAGGGGATTGCTGGCCATGGGACAGGGAACCTCTGTGCCCTGGCCACTTGTCTGTGCTCGCAGTATGGGGTGGGGTGTGCCCCGTGTGCTTCACTGTGTCCCTCACGTAGGATGGGATCAAGGGGAGATGATTGAGAAAGACTCTGAGGGGCTGGAGCGTGTCCAGGGAAGGGAACAGAGCTGGGGAAGGGGCTGGAGCAGCAGGAGCAGCTGAGGGAGCTGGGGGGGCTCAGCCTGGAGAGGAGGAGACTCAGGGGGGACCTTCTCACTCTCTCGAACTCCCTGACAGGAGGGGGGAGCCGGGAGGGGCTGGGCTCTGCTCCCAGGGAACAAGAGAGTGGACAAGAGGAAACAGCCTTAAGTTGCACCAGGGAAGGTTTAGATTGGATATTATGGAAAAATTTCTTCTCTGGAAAGGTGGTCAAGCACTGGAACAGGACAGTGGTGGAATCGCTGTCCCCAGAGGGATTTAAAGGATGTGTGGATGTGGCACTTGGGGACATAATTTAGTGATGGGCCTGACAGTGCTGGGTCAGCAGTTGAACTTGATCCTACAGGTATTTTCTAACCTTAATTATTCTATGATTACTCAGTGAGGGAGAGGTATGGAGGGTGTGGCAGGTGGTTGGTGTGACCTGGGCATTCCCCATCTGCCAAGAGCTTTGTTTTTCACCTTTTTTGGTTGCTTTTGTTCTTTGATATTGGAGCTGCTGTTCTCCAACGATGGCCGTTGAAGCAGAGAGAAATCTCTCTGGGTGAGACAAAGTTGGGATTCTCTTTAGGGCTGTGTTAACTTTAAAGCCACTCATCTGTCTGGATTGCTTGCATCTGCTATCACTGGACTTATATCCTTATTTTTTGTATTGTAATAGTACCTCGAGTGCCTTCTGTTGTAGCAGGCAGGGTCCAATGCACAGAGAAAAGCCATTTCTTTCCCTGAGGACCTTGTGTGGGACATGAGGTGCAGGGACACCCACACCAAGTACAAGGCTAAAGCACGTGTGGCTCCAGCAGGGGCTTGTGCCACTCAGAGGTGGTTGAATTGCAAAATATTTGCATTAAATGTTTGTGGAGCCAATTAAAGCTTCCTACAGGTCAGATATAAGAAAAATTCCTGGACTGGAGTTGTGCAGGTTAATGAACATCACTGCACTCAGTGCTGAGGCGGGTGGAGGGGACAGGAAACATCAGAGCAAGGGACAGGCTCAGGCACTGGAGGCTGAGGACCTTTTTCCTTGGAAGGATGATTGTTTCACTGCTGCAGGTTTCTTGCTGTCTGTGCTGATGGTGACCATTGCTGGAGCTGATACATGGGCTGGGCTGTGCCCTGGCCATCAGCCTGTCTGGCTGCTCTGGTGTAGCTGTTCTTGGGTGCCTGCTGTTATTTTCCAGGTTTCTGGTCTTCACAACACTTTCTGCATCAGGGTGTAATTAAATACGCTGTAGGGCAGTAGTTTAAGAGATTTTATAATGTGATGTCCTTTGCCTTCCTGCTCCTGCCTTGTTTTGATGTGGGATAACTGATGGTGCAAGCTCTTGGATTCAGTTCAATGGGAGAAGCAGCAGCACAGGGCTGGAGGTGTCCAGGGCATCCAAGGAAATCTGGACAGAAGAGCACATCCCATGATATTTCTGACATCCTCAACCTTGAGCTCTGCACAAGTGGTGGCTGTACCCCTTCAGGCATCTTACTGAGGTGCTCAGGTCTGCAAGGTGCCTGTGTGCAGGTTATTTGAGGGTGGACTCTGTCTTATCCTTCCCCTGCAGAGCTCCTTAAGGAAAGAAAAAGGCTTGAAAAGTGCTGTGGCTGAATATTGTGGTTTTAGCACCGTGAAAACCTGCAGAGCTGCCTCCAAAATGCTCTGGAACCAGCTACCCTTGAGGTCCAGTAGGGAGCAGAGGGTCCCGTTCTCCTCTGTGTGCCAACAGAAGCAGCAGCATCTTCTCTAATCCTCTGTGCCATTAGAAGCAGGGTGTGCTCTGGCTAAGGGGGCCTGATGACAATCCTCTTTCAGGAGGGTGTTGCTGAGAGGGGACTGAACACATAAACTTCCTCCCTTGGGCTTCATCTCGCTGTCTTGGGAGGGAATTTGCCAGATGGAAGGAAACAAATACACGAACATATATGTAAACTCTTCCAAAATGGCTTCATATTCTTGTTTACGAAAATATGTGATTGAGCTTGTTTTATGGGCTTGGCGAACTCCTGGTGGCATCTGGCTGAGCTAAATATTGTACTTAATAGCCCAAGACAGCAGTGACTGCAGAGCTGGCTGAGTTTCATGTGTGTTTACAAATGTGCTGTAGTAATTCCATGGAAATTAGCTTAGAGCCTTAACAACAAAACAGGAGATGGAGAAAAAAAGAGAAATGTCTCTCGGCCTCTCCCCTGTTTGTCTGTGTTTCAGTCCACGTGTCTGCCTGCAGTCCTCATGCATGGCACTATCTCTGCTGCTCTTCCTGTTAGTATTGGTAGGGTTTGCACCCCAAAGCCTCCAACCTCCCAAAATGCCTTTTTTCTTATGTATGAGATATTACCCAGATGAAGCACTGGCAAGAGGTGTAACCTGGATTCTTCTGAGTTAGTCTGAAACATGAGGGTTTTGCCCTATTTTGTGACATTAGGACCTATGAAGTCACATAACAGCAACACTGAAAAAATATTTAGAGGACAGAATTTGCCAGTTTGCCAAATAGTCTGTTTAGTGAGGATGTTTTTGATCTCAGAGGGTTGAAGGAACCTCTTTGTCAGTCCTTGGCACAGAGTCTCTGACAGGGAGCCCAGGGCTCCAGGAGTCTGTGTCTCCAGCCCCCAGCTGACCATGTTTTCCCTTCTATGGTTTTCTGCAAGGAGCAAAAGGTTGTTCTGAGGATGTCTGGAAATGCTCTGTGTGGGATGCAGAGGATGTGCCAGTGTCACCAGCTGATCCCAGACTCCACCTGGCATTGTCCTCAAGCAACAGGCTGTGCCTCTGGTGACACTGGGCAGTAGGGACAGTGGCAGCTGGGCCAGTGCTCTCTGTCCAGGGATGTGGGATGGTCTTGGCTGCCACAGACCTATGACACACGTAGAGAAGCACAGATCCTATTCAGTCATGGGCTGGCAGCTGTCCCAGATTCCAGTGAGCCCAAAGCTGGGGAGGAGCCGTCAGGGGGGGTATTGAGGTGTGCAACCACACCCCACGTGCAATTAAATGCACCTGGCCCAGATCATCAGCTCATGCAAATGGGCAAAGCTCCATACCAATCTTCTGAGCCTTTGCATCTGCAGATGATGTATTATTGAATTATGCTTGATTAGCTGTTTTTCTGTTGCTTAACAGAAAGCAAATCTCAGCATAAATGAGATTAGTATGTGCCCTCCATGTACGCCAGCTCTTGCTCCCAAGAATTTAACATTCTTAATAGAATGATATTTTTTTTTAAAGGGAGAGGGGGGAAAAGAGTCTTTGAGGCTCCTGTTTCATTTGCCAGATTATCTGAACATTAAATTAAGCAAGTATGGAAATTCAAAATGTGGCTGTTCTGCAACATGTGCTGACACTGGCATAACAATATCAGTAATCCCCCTTGACAGCCATTACAGCTTAATGCTCGAAGAAAATGAACTACTTATTTTCTTTACCCCACATACACAGTGTTTCAAAATCTTTGCCTGTCTTCCAGCCAAGATGACTCTTTGAATTAATCTCCTCCAGGTACCAGCTGTGTTTGTCTCATCCTGCTGAGCAGCACCAATTTCTTTGAGGCTGTGTCACCTTGGCAGCTCAGAAAATCCCCAGCTGCTCTTGAGGACTTCACTGCACTGGGATTTTCCCATGTGATCGAGGTCCTCAGACATCCTGAACTTTGGGTGGTGTCAGGGGCATCCCTCACGTCTTGTAGGGTCTTGCCCTGTTGTCTTTTTGTTGTGCCTTGTCTCAGTGCAGCTGAAGGAGATGTGGAATCCGTGGTCATAAAGCTCATGGGTGTATTCAGGTATGGATGAGTTCCCCTTCTGACTATTTTAAAGATGTGCCCTTCAGAAAACACCAGAATTTGGCCTTTGAATGATGCTAATCTGCAGCTTGACAGTGAGAGCATTGAGCTGAGCCCAGCTTTGAAAGTGTTGTTGAGGAAAAAAACAAGTTATGCTCATTGGAGTGAGTTATGTTGAGGAAAAGACAAGTTATGCTTATTGGAGGTGGCAACTGAGCCTGTTGCTTGTGCTGAAATTTGTATCCCTGTCCTTCTTTTCTTTAATAAGAACAACTTCAAACATCAACTTGTCCTTGGTGCCCTTGGGAATGATCCAGAGGACTTGCTTAGGAGGTCTCTTTTGGGATTGTAAACAGTTTAGCCGTTTCTTTGCCAAGTCTCTGGATCCCAACAGGTCTTTGGCCCATCAGAATAGCTTGGGAAAGCCTGGGAACTTCTGTTAGGAACTGAACAGGTCACAGGAAGCTCACTGGAGAGGAACAAGTGGTCGTGGATGCAGGGACTTTCAGAGGTGCTTTTGTGAAGGGAAGTGCTTAAATTCCACCACAGCCCAATGTTTGGTACCAAAAGAGCATTTTAGTGGTGGGTTATCTTTGAGGGAGTCATGTCAGCTTTAATGGGCCTGATCTCAGCCAGTGTAAACTAATTTCCCTCCTTTGAACAAACCAGAGCCGTGGTGATGTGCACGAGGACTTACCTCTCCATCATCAGGTGCCTTTTACAGCTAATTCATAATGAGAAGAGAATTTCCACTGTCAGATCATTGTACCACTGAGCAAAATTGGAGCAGCTGCCTTGTAAAATGTGGAATGGCATCAATATACCGTGCTGTGTTTCAGAGCATGTGACTGAGAAGGTGATTGCACTCGTTAATAATGAGCCACTAAATTGGATGCAATTGCAATAGCTCATCATTGGTATAGAAATATTATGCTTTATAGGTACATTACTGGGCTGTATTTTATAAGGCTGTTAAGCTTACGCACTTTCCCTTGCAGTAAATGTCAGCAAGGTTACAATAAAATTTAATACAATATTATTAAAGCTGAAGTGCATCAGTATGGAATGATCATGTATGCACACTAAAAAAAAAAAAATCTTTATTATTGCTTCCTTAACCTTCTTAAGGAGCTGCTTGTTTTAAAATACAGCGATGAAAAGGATCAAAGCTTGGAGGTCTCTCCATCCACCCAAAGGTTCATTAGAGTTTTCGGCCTGGACGGGAATTTTGCGACGCGTTAGTTCAAGTAAATTAAACGTTAAGATTTCAGCCCTGCCAGGAAAATTTCAATACAGCTGCAGATTATAATACAGGTGGTGAGGTCTCCTCACGTTCACCTTAGCTTTCATGGGGTGGAACTGATTGGCAGATTGGTGGCCTCCAAAGGAGCCCTTGCCGGGCACATCTCGGAGGGGTGGAACACCTAACGAGCCTCGGGGCTCTGCCATTACCATGACAATGCCATGGCCTCCCCCTTGTGAAGAAATCAATAGGCTGTGGGGCTCCCAAAACAATTTCCCTGACCTCCCAAGGTTGCCAAAAGCAAGGTCAAGCAGCAAAGATCAAAGGCCCTGTGGAAAGAGGCGTCCCCTCCCTGACCTGCTGGCTTGGGAGAGGGCTCAGTCCTACCTTGAATTATTTTCTTAATTTAGGAAAACCACACACTCTAGCCAGAGGAAATTAATCCCAGTGAAGTCTAAGGCATTGTCTCCTGTTTGATTAGATTTCGAGTACCATTTTAGGGTGGTTTGTGATTTTCATGAGTGAAACAGCATCCAGGACTGAACAGCAGCCCAGGGACATGGTTCTTAACGGGGTTTTGTGTAGAAGGAGGAGTGTTAGAGCTCAGCTGTGCACCTTTGAGAAATTATCAATGATTAGAGCTATTCTTGGTGTTTGCAAAGATAATCCTTAAGTATTTTGAAAGAGCAAAATAGACCTTGACTACATAAATTTTACAGTCAGCTCCTTCAGACTTGCCTGGTATGAGTAGCTGATGTAAAGAAACATGTTTCAGGTACAGTCTCTTATCTCAATAATCTTTAGCTTCCCACGGGAGCTCCAGAAATCACCCCCTGTTTGAGATACACCAGCTCTGGGCCTGGCTCAGTCAGTCTGAGGCGTGTGTTTGGGGGGTGTGTGTTCTAATTAGACCCTCTCAGCCTTGCAAATTGCTTCTTGTTTTCCTTTGTCACGAGAAGGATTTGGATTCTTGTCAAAATATTTTGGTGCTTGAGAGCTCCCAAAGAGGGTGGGTTTTAGGCAAGTGGGTACTTGATGCTTCCTACAAAGCTGGTGCTGTCAGGGTTCTGGAAGCTGCAGAGTTCTGGGAATGCTGTAGGGATCCATGGGCCCCTTTTCCTTTCCAAGCAGCAACTCCCAAAAGTGGCAGTTGCCTCAGATGGATTAGATTCCTCTGTCTGCCACTTCGGCTCCCGACCGTGGTTTTAAATCACGGTTTTAAGAGCTCATGTCAGGGAATTTATGAGGAGCTGCTGCCCCTTGTGCAGGAGTGGTTTTGTGAGAGCCCCACTCAGGTCACCGTCCCCTGAGTGGCCCTGCAGGGTCTGCTCTGTCCCCATGGCCAGGGATGATGTGGGAGGAGAGCAGAGAGTGCTGAACTGGGAAAAAAGGAGGGATGGACTCAGAGGAAGGTGAAAAGACCTGTGATGGTGCTGCAAAGCCAGCGGGCAGGGGAAGGGATGGGAGGAAAAGCAGGTGGCGTTGGTTTGCAGTGGTGAGACCTTTGGGTGCCACGTGTCACTCCATCTGTGCTCAGGTGGGTGCACAGGCTGGTCCTGCACCTCAGGTGGGTCTGCACACACACACAGACATATAGACACACATGGGCATGTAAATCTTGTTCCCTCCAGCAATCCCACTTCAGATGAAGACTTGTCCTGGCTTTTCCTTTCCAGTTTTTGGAGTGCAAAGCTCCTGGGGGATGATGGGTGTGTTGTTGCTCCCTGCATGTAGAGGACCTGTTCTTCCCATGGGGTAGAGACTCAATGAAGCTTTCTTTGAAAGCCAGCCCAGGTTTGGGCATCCCACACAGTGCAGTCAGTTCTACAGCTGGTGGTCACCTGGTGTGTGTGGCATCAGTGAGTGGCAGTGGTGGGAGGATAGGAGAGGCACAGGGAAGGGTCACTCATATGAAATTAAATATTTTGGTTCTCCCCCCTTCTTTCTTGCAAAGCTATGGGAAGGAAAGGGTTATGATGGGCCTCTGAAAAGGGTTAAAGAACAAATTTGTATGAGATCAAGCCCCGAAGTCTTGCTCTAAGTGGATACAAAGCATATTGCAACCTTTCCTCTTCTCTCCTTGCTCCCCTTTTGTCTCTACTCTGCCTCCCTACCCCTCCCAGCCCCTACTGTCTTTTTTCCTGGCTGTCTCTTCACTGCACTGTGGTGCCTGAGCAAAGCACAATCCTTTTCTCCCCGTGTGGGTGACACTGTGGCAGTGGCCTTTAGCTGCCACCCTGAGCTCCCCCCAGCTCCTGTGGACATCCCACCTCGCAGTGCTGTGCCCTCCAGCTCCTCACTGCTCCTTTTCTTCCACGCTGATCCTCCACTTTCCCTCCCGTAATTACTTTCTTGAGGTTTATTTTCATCTCGGTGCCTGATGTGACCAAAGTACATAAGTCTGTATCTATTGATTTCTGACAGCAGACTCTGCTTGTTCTCCACTAATATTTCTAACATCAGCATTCATCTTCCTTTCAATCTAAAAGATATGTCAGAACCACATCACTAAGGCTTCAGTTTTTTCTCCCTGTCAGCAGCATTCTTTCCCCATGATTCATATCCATAAATTGCTGGGGGAAAAATTAAACTTTTCATCAAACCCTTAAATATTTTGAGATTCCACAGTTCTTTCACATTTTCAGGAGGGAGGCCAGAGCCAAGGAAGCTGTTCCTAATGATCTCTGGGTTTTTTGGGAACTGCCTCTTTGGTCTGGTGTCTGTGGCCTGATATAATCAAGAGTCATCAGTTCCTTTAATACATTGACAGCTTGCATCCACATGCACACACACTTGTTTTCACCATGCTTTCACCATGCCCATCGATAGCCTTATTTATTTTTGGACACTAACTCTGGTATTTCTGGGGGTTGTAGCAATGAGCTATGGCTGTCATTGTCGTGTATGATGTAGGTTAATAAGTGTCTGTCAGGGCAATTCCCAGCTGCTTCCACTTTAGCCAGGGTTGCTGTTGGATAAATTTGCTGTACATGCTGCAGAGGCTCAGTGGCAGGACGTGAGTGTTGCTTCTACCCAAAGCAAACCCACTTGTTCACTGCTGCTCATGGGGCCAGGTTCTGTTTACAACAAGAAAATCACAGTGGATTTGGTGAGAGGCTCTAGAGTTCCTTTATCTGATGGTACAGAGGGATGTACTGGATATTTTGAGCAGCCTGTGAAAAACACAACCAATGGCTGCTGCAACTCTTGTTTTGTCAGTGACGTGAAGGATGGTTTTAATTTCCCCATAGGTGCCTTTTCCATCTCAGGAACCAGCTGATGGTGGCATTAGTTCTGCTTCTATCATTTACTTCACGTGTCTTGAATTATGCTTGACCATCAGGGGGTGCTGGGATAGTTACAATCCTTCACGTGCCCCTCCTGTTGAACAGATTCCTTTTGTGGACCTGGCTGGCTGATTCCTGGGCATCAATATATCTTCCCAAATTTTTCACCTGAGAGCAATGCCATACTGACACACACAGTGTCCTTCATCCAGCTGAAGTGTCTGTCTCAGACACCTTCGAGTTGGGATTTCTGGATGCACCTGTTACTTCAGGGGTGTTTCAGGTGGTGTTTGATTCCAGCACCCTCAGCAAAATCTGTCTTTTTGTCGATATTTCACTACTTTCAGTTGAAGGGGAATATTTGCAGAAAGAATGTGAGAGCTGTGAAAAACCACCTGGTGAAACAGAAGGAATGGAAGCAGTAGGAAACCTCTCCCTGTGT
Organism: Lepidothrix coronata; assembly: GCF_001604755.1. Classification (NCBI taxonomy): domain Eukaryota; kingdom Metazoa; phylum Chordata; class Aves; order Passeriformes; family Pipridae; genus Lepidothrix; species Lepidothrix coronata. Next base: position 266,602 of record NW_016690422.1, on the reverse strand, counting down.
CTCTCATTGCTAAATGCCACTGCACAGATAAAAATGACCCACACAAAAGCACTTTGCAGTGGGCTTTTAGGCCCGAAGATTCAACAATTTGTAGTGGTGGACAGGTTCTTCCTGATAAGAAGAGTCAAATTGAATTTGTGAAGGTTCTGGACTGAATTTTGGGGCAGTTATAGGGGTTGATGGGAAAGGAACAAGCCATTTCAAATGGCCATTTTGCTGGAGCTGGCATTTGGAAGGTAAAGATGAAGGGACATTTGCTGTTGTGTCCAGGCCATTGGAGAAGCACAAGACAGATACATGTGCCCTACATAGTAATGGAAGAATTGGGTTCAATTTGTAGTGAAAGGAGTTGGATGTTTGGGGTGAGAGAAAACTTCATTTGTCATCTGCAGACTGACATCAGAGATCACTTGGGGAGAATCCAGCCCGTGGGAGAATGAGCACAATCTGCCTTGGAGAGACTCCAGTCCCTGTGGTCATCATGAAGGTTTTGTGCCCCTCTGACAGCAGCTGGTGGTCAACAAGTCCTTTGGTGACATGAAGAAGCATTTGTTAATGAATTTGTCCAGCAGTTTTTCCGAGGGGAAATTAATATTGGAGCTGGAGGGATAAGCTCTCTTAAAGAGGTAATGGCAAACAATAATCTATTTGATAAAATGATAAGCATGGGTTTTGTTGGTTTTCTTGGCTGCTGTGTCCACGTGCTTGCTCTGTACACCCAAGTCTGTAGCATGTGAAGGACTGAGCCAACTGAGCTGGCTGTGCTCTGCACAGAGAGTGTTTGGTGGCCTCAGGATTTCCAAAGTGCAGGTTGTGGTTGTCATGATTTCAGCCCTAAAATGAGCAGCTTGGAAAGTAAGGGCCACTGCCCAAGGCTTGTGCTTGAGCCAGCAGCTATCAGTATGCTGCCCAGAGCTGGGTGTGCTCACGATTGCACTCCAAAATGAAAGTGTTCTTTGATTTCACGTAGTCCTTTGTCAGCTCTAAGTTGCACCAGGACTGGAATGGTTGTTGAAGGAGCCAGGAGTGAACAAGGAGTGCCAGGAAGGGACAGGACACAGAAGTGGGGGCTCAAAGGCAGGTGGAAGGTGCTGTGGGGCAGGTTCTCTGTGCCACTTGCTGTGTTTCCCTCTGGAGGGGCTGTGCTCCCTCAGCAGCTACTTCTGAGACCTCTCAGGGTGGTGGTGGGCTCAGGGTCCCTGTCCCACTCCTGTCACCATGTGAGCACTAACCCCTGCCACAGCTGGGAGAGGGAGAGCTTCCAAACAAGCCACAGATGTTTCCTGTTGCCCCTGCTAATGCCTGAAAAGAGATTCCAACCTGTGCCCATGAGCAGGCTGGGGTGATGTTCAGTGTGAGTGGCTCAGAGGGCAGGGAGCCTGTGTGGGTACTTGGCATGACTGTAGCCTTTTGGGAGCCACAGAGAGATGTTTGTTGAGGAAGGTTTCTCCAGAGGGAGCTTGGGGCTGTCCATTCTCCTGCTTTTGCTCTCCATGAGTTGTGAGGAGACAAGGGCAGATTTCCTGGCCTGGGGGATCAGATTTGTGGGCAAGTGCTGCCTGGAGTGTGTGCCCCTCTCGTCTGCTCCCTGCCCTCCACCCAGCTCCAGCCCTGCACACGTACAAGATATAACACCACACATCCATCCCCTCCATTCCAGCACATCCGTGAAGCCTCTATCTCTGTTTTTAACTTAAAAAGAGATGATTTTATATCAGATCTGTGTCGAGCTGAGGCTTTGGCTCTCTGCTTTGTCCACGCCTGTGACGGATTCCTGAGCCGTGGTGGCACACGGAGCCCGATGCTGTGTCGCATTGCAGCTCCAGGCTCTTTGCAGGGTCTCCAGAAGGACACTGAGAAATCACCAATCACTCCCCAAACCCCGCACAGGCGTCTGCAGGGACTGTCCCCCTCCCCGAGGGCGCTCGTTGCCGCGGAGAGGAAATTGTTCCCCTTTATTCACGGGATATGACTGCAGGGTAAATAAAAAGTGAGAGCAAGTTTTAAGTGCTTACACCAGGAGGGTCAGGGGGGTCACCTGCATTTGTGAAACGTCCAGTGCCTCCCGTCCCCGGCGCTGCCGACAGATGGAAATCATTTCACTCGGGGGGTGTGAGCGGGGTCAGCGGGGGAGAGAGGCAGAGCCCGTAAGGAACAGCTCATTAATACCCCGGGGCCAAAGAACCACCTTTCTGAGCTGTTTTCTTTGTGCTGGCACAGAACACAAAGGCGAGCAGGCGGGCCCTGGGGCTGGGGGAGTTTAAATCAATATGACAAATCCATAATTACACGGCGACTTGTGCAGGGAGAACATCCTGGGCTTGTAAGGGAAAACAAACGCCAGCGTGAAGATCCAGTGTTTTATATAAAATCCAGGTATATACACAATATATAGAAAGGCAAGTTTGTCTTATTTTGGGCATTGTGTACACGAGTGTTTTTCTCATGTCTCTGATCTTTCTGCCTAATTCATAAATCATAACAGGGGATGCAATAAAAGGAATTAGGTGATCATTAAAGTACTATGCACTGGATATATTTTTCCTTTCCTGTTTCAGTCTGAGAGCTCATTAAAAGCTCACTTGCCTCTTGAAGTATCTTGACATCGAAGATGGTGATGAATAGAGCTGCAATGGGTTGTTAATAATTTGAAATACATTGTCAGAATCACACGGTGATGCTGCAGGAGATTGTTACAGAGGAGTTATTTGTGTTTGTTTTATTCGGTTACCCTCTTAATCGACCCAGATTAGAAACAGCCTTAAGCTGAGCAACTATTTATTTTCTTTCTTGAAAGACATTTTAATTAAAAATGAACTATTAAAAAAAGAAGTCTATGCAGGGGAAGATTACTGGAATACCAACACCCGTGTTCACCAATCCATGCTTAATTCCAACCCCTTTGCTGCCCAGGTATAAGTGCTTTGCTGGCCAGGGATCAGTTCCCAACACACTGAAACTTCAGCATATGCTCAAGTGCTTTGCTGAGTCTGTCCCTCCACAGTTGGAGCCTTTGGTTTTCCCTTGGAATGGGGGGACAACAGGCTGGACACCCTCCCTCTGCACTGCTCTGCTGACAAATCCTGTGTCACAGTCGGATCTTATTGTGGGGAGCATCTTGTTTGCTCTCCGTGCAAACATCTCTGCTAAAGCTGATGAAGGAGCACCTTGTGCTGCTGGGAGGGGATTTTCCTCCATCCTGATGAGGGGAGTTCAGCCCATCACAGAGGCATTTCCAGAGGGGCCTGTACAACCAAAGGATCCCTGTGGATGGGCTTTGTCTTCCCTATTTGAACCACCTGAGATTCATCCTGATAGAGATGTTTGATATATTTGGGAGGACTGGTCCTGGGGAGAGGCTGTTTCTTCAGGGAGCACAGAGGCACATGGACAATTGCATTCCCTGCATGGGAATGCTCTCCATGTGATTCAACCTCATGCACCCCAAAGGAGGTTTGGGACTTTGTCCCTTAAAGTTAGGCTGTGAGAGAGTTCCAAGCCATTAAACTCTGTGGTGTGCAGGTTTCTAAAGGACTAAACTGTGTTTGGTGATGGGAAGTGTGTGTCTAAATCCCCCCTGCTCTGATCTGCAAAGGTAATTGGGTGCTTTGAGTGGCATTTCCAAAGTGCAGGGGTGGCCACCCACCTTCAAGCTGTGCTGCCCTTAAAGTGCTTTTCTTTCTCTCCCACCCAGCTTTGCCTGCTGCAGGCAGTGCCTGCCTCCCCAAAGCACATTACTCATGCCAGGCCAGCTCTTCATTTTCCTCCATCCACTGATGCTCTCAGATAGAGCATCCTGTAAATCATATTTAAAAATACATTAGTGTAATGTTGCTGGAGTTGATATTAAGTGAGCTTTGGGGACCCTGCTGGCTCCAAATTCCCCTGTCTCAGACTAATTTACAGTATATTTCACCAGGACAGGCATTTCCATACCCAAGGACCCACCCCAGCCCTTTTCTCTCTCTCTTTCTCTTTTTTGTTCCATTATTCAGCTGTTTTTAGCAGATGATTGATGTTTTCTGATGTCAATGCGAGATTGCTCTTCTGTTTTCCCACCTACCACTGTAAAAAGAGAGGGACAGAATAAAGGGATATGCATTACATGGGGCAGGCAAAGGCACCAGCTGATCCCAGCCTTTGGCAGGATGTGCTGCTCAGGCCAGGGACACAAAGCCTTTGGCAGGTGGAGTGTTGGATGTGAAGGCTCCAAGCTTTTGTTTTCCATGTGGGATGAAACGCTGCATTAGCAGGAGCTGCTCCCCTCCTCTGTTCCCAGCACTGGGAGGGGGTCAGGGGCAGCTGAGGGGCTCCAGGCTGCCCAGAGCAGCAGGGACTTTGTTGGGCAGTTCCTACAACCACAAAGTGAAAGCTGATGAGTGTTTATTGAAGAAGAAAGTTAAAGCAATTTAGCAGGGGAGAAAAAGTTTCTCCTTTTGCCATGGGCTTGGGGGATGTAAAGAGTCTCATAGTCTGGGTGAAAGCTTAGGGAAAGTATTGTAGAATCATAGAGTAGTTTGGCTTGGAAGGGACCTTAAAGAGCATCTAATTCCAATTCCTTGCAGTGAGCAGGGACATCCTCAACTAGACTTGGTTGCTCAGTCCCCTCCAACCTGGTCTTGAATGTTCCCAGGACATCCACAGCCTCTCTGGGCAACACGTGCCACTAACACAATAACAATACTTTGAATTTATATAAAACTTTGATGGAATAGTTTCAAAGCCCCTTGCAGATAATACAGACCTGAGCCTTGCAATTCTTCTGAGAGACAGGCTGGAAATTTGTCAGGACATGGTGCTGCCAAGAGCACTCTGCAGCAGGAAGGGAATGGGGCTTCTTCCATACTCTGTCTCTGGCAAGGGTGTGAGCAGTTCAGTTTTTAAATGAATGATAGTTTTTTAAGTTTTTTAAGTGGCTGATAATCATCTTTCCAAACACTGGTTGGTCCATCAGGTGCTTGGACTGTGAATGTGAGCAGTGCAATGCAAACAAAGGTGTCCTTCAGAAGAGATCCCTTTAAAGCAAACAGGATTTTGGGAGATGTTCCTGAGGGAAGCCTTGTGTTTGTAAAACGTATTTGTGAGTACTTGCCTTACTGAGTGCACAGATTTAAGGCATAACAGTGGTTCATGTCTTTTATCCCTTTATCCCTCCTGATTATTAGGTATTTTTTAAGGGTAGGTATTTTTCTAATACAGGTGAAAATCACGGAGAATTGAGCTGTTGGATTTCTTCACCACTGAACCTTTGGGGGAAAGGATAAGCTGAGCATACCTTGTGTCCTGCTGGTTTTTAAATGAGAAGAGAGTGCAGCAGAGAAGTCCTGTGAGCTGTGGTCCTGGTGCCCTGCAGCCTCTTTGGGCAGGGATGTGTCTCCAAGTGAAATAACAGCTCGTTCCACGTCTGGGCAGTCAGACCTTCGCAGAGCCCCCTCACACCTCTCGTCCTGACCTCACCTCGCTTTTCCTGCTTTGTTGAATTTGAAGTTGCTCCAAAATATGTCAAGGGATTGTAACACTAGTGCTGTTTCTAATCTGGTTCACAGGGCTGGCAGTAGGAGCCTGGACATGCAAGGAGGCTCCCTGGAGAAGGAAAGCTGATAACAGCAAAGCTCACTCCTGGAAGCCGGGCCGACCCAAAGGCCTCTGCTTTTGCTTGGTCTCTGCTGAAGGTGATTGACTTTGAGTGAGCAATTGCTGCAGACTCTGCAACTTGATCCTGGAGTTTATGTTCTGTGTAAGTAACCTTGAGATAGGGATAACTCATAACCTTTACCTGACCCTGGCTGCGCATCTCAAGTGAACAGGAGCTCTTTGTTCGAGGTTTTTGGAGCCATGGGAGGTATATTTAGCTTGTAGCCATGAACTGACACTGAACATATGTGCCCAGAAAGCTGCTCCTTCATTTCATCTGTGAGTAAGTATTGATTAATGGAAGTATAGGTTAGTACATGTAAAACTGTTCTGTGGAATTGGTACCAAGCCGCCAGTAGGTTGAGTCTTTTTTAACAAAATGAAACACTTGTTTTGAGGGGAGAAGGACTTGGGATATTGATAGTTGAGTAATGTAGTGAAGAAAATCAAGTGCAGCCCATAGTCTACACGCTGAAGTCCTTGATGGGTCTTACTCACTGTGGATGGTAAGGACACCCAGCCCATGGAATACTGCAGGATAGCTTTGCTCCAAACCTAGAGCTTCTGGAACAGTGTGGGAATCCTACCTGGATTGTGGCAAACCTTCAGTTGAACCCAGGCTGGCTCTGATCAAGCATTCAGATTAAACATTTTGCTCTCAAGGAAATAGTTCTTTTCTAATCTGCTGTGTCTGTGATTCAGCACTCGCACCTCTCTGCTGGGCAAAAAATGAATGGTGTCAAAAAATTCATGACCTCACAGGTTTTGTACCCCAGGAGAAGCCACAGCCTTTACAAACCTGGCTTTTAAGCCTTTTTTTCCCCTCTTTTTAAGAGAATTTGGGGTGATGGCCACTGCAAAACCTGCAGTGCTGCTGCTGTACCAGCAAAACATCCAGCAGTGAGGAGGTGGTGCCTTGTCCCCTGTGGCCCCTGGGGATGGCACAGAAATGGTGTCTCTTGGAAGTCAGCTGGACCCCAGAGGTAGTGGGGTGGGAGGAGCAGCTCTGCAGGGCTGGGGGGGCTGGAGGTGAAAGTGCAGCTCTGCCTTTTGCACCGGGGGTTTTCCTTTTCCAGCGAGATGTTTGCACAGAAAATTAGCTCCTGTTGAGGCTCCCGGGGCAGATTTGTGTTACGTGCTGCAGTGCAAGACGTGTGTGAGTGACCCCAGGGGCTGTGTCCCTGCTCACCTGCTCGGAGCTGCACAGACCCACAGCCTGGATCTGGGTGGGAAGATGTCCAGGGGGACACAGGATGGCTTTGTGTGGATGTACATGTGTCCATTGGACTGTCCACACGTCACCCCACCCCCCTGCTCCAAACCAGCTGACTGGGAAAGAACCCAATAGTGATAATCCACATATCAATCCCACATATCAATAAACTGTAGAAGTTGAATCCTTTCTGGTGACATTTCATGTTGCAATCAGCTCAGGTCGCAGAGCACTCATTGGTTTCGGTCTCTGAGCTCACAGCCTAAGACCTGGTATTTTGCAAGTTGAGTAAAATTGGATTATTGAGGGTTTGTCTGCACCATTTCCACATGCTGATACTTTCAATCCTTTGCATCAGCCAACAGAATAAAAAAAGGGTGAAGGAAAACAATTTACATGAGCAAATACTAGAAGTGTATCCTATCCTGGGCTATTATTTTAAAATGTCTCTGGGGAATACAATGTTTTCTGTAAAAGGCAGGCTGCCTGGCTTCCTAAACCCTGCTAAATTACCACCTCACCACAGCTTCCAGCAGCTGTCCTAGTTCCCCAATTCATTTTTAGCATTTGAGAATTAAAAGGAATACAAAGCACACGCTTTGAAAACAAAGCTCCCAGTGGGTCCCACACCGTGGGGAGGGGGCAACTTCTTCTGCCTCCTGAAAGCTGCTGTGAGCCAGCCTTGCCAGGGAACAATGGGATCAGAGAACAGGGGGATTTGTTAAATCAGCTTGAACTCATGGAACTTGTGTTTATGTGCATTTGCTTCTAGTGGAAAACAGTGGTGACACTACTGGAAGAAAAACTAGTTTTAAAAACAATTTAATCTATCTATACAGGGAGAGGGGACTGATGCAGAAAAAGGGAAGTGGTCCTGCAATTCTTCCAGAAATATTCTGCATTTCCCTCAGCAGAAATGAGGGGGGTTTTGGGACACAAGCTTGGCCTTATCTACAAGTGGAATCACAATGACAGGCAAGCATCAGGAGACTTGAAAGTGTGGTTTGTTGGTTTAATATATAATAGGCCTGGCTCATGTCTTCATTCTGGCTGAAAGACAGAAGAGGTGAATGAGATGTGTGAATGTCTTCATCCACTTTTCAGCAACCTCCAAAAATTACGCCTTAAAAGAAATACATCTTGTCTGCAGGGCAGAATGAATTCATTTGGGAAGTTTAGGATCGCTGGCAAGTTTTAGCTCCAGTGTTTGCCTCTAACACTGCTTCCATGCTGCTGCTCATAGGAGTTTACCTTTATTTTTTGGAAGCTGCCATTTTGCTGCTCCTTGTAACTCTGCTTTTACCTGTGTATTGTTCGTGGATGTCACTCACCTGCCCATCTGCTGTCTCAGGGAGACTTCAACCCTAACAGCTGCTAATGTTGTTGGTTGCCTTTCATCAAATGTAGAAGTTCATGAGATTCAATATGGAGATGAACTTGTAAAGAAAAACATGACTGATTATCCAAGAGGTGGGTGAACTTGGCCTCTTTAGCATTTTGAAGTGTGAGTTCAACCTTCATTTAAAAGCCAGTGCTGTGCACAGGCTGTATTTGAGTTCCTGTGCTTCTTCCTGGCTCACTTATCACCAGTAGTATAATTAGTTTGAGAAGCTTAAACATTCCCTGTATGATCACTTGTCTGTAGTCTTTATATTTGCTCTATCAGATTTAGCACTAACAACATAGTTTTCCACCAAATCACTGCTGTTGGAACAACACATCCTTTCCTAACGGGAAGCTCCAGTGGCTGGCTGTGAGCAGTAATTGACTGCAGTGGGGCTTTGATGCTCATAAGTATTTAGTCCCTCACGCTGTGCTCCTTGAATCAATAACCTCCTTTGGTCTGTAAACCTAATAGAACTGCTTAGAGGATAAAATTTTGCTTGTGTTTCATCCACTTAGCTCATTTCACTCTTTTGATAGATTTGCTCCATCAGGAGAGCTGCTGAAAATGATCCCGCGCTCGTCACATGCCGGCGACAATGAACATCATCATATTTTCCCACACGTACTCCAGGACACAGATAACTTGCATCCTTTGAAAAGGATTGGGATGGATATGTCCTCTGCATAAATCAGAGTTGGGTGGAAATCAGCAGCTGCTGCTGGGGGAGTAGAAGCAGGGTAGGGAAGGCTGGAGACAAGAAAGCTGCTGGGTAAATTATTACCTGCACAGAACCTGCACTGCCATCAGACAGAGGGCTGGAAGAGACAGGACAGCCTGTCATCCCTGGGCAGGACACCAGGTGATTCTCAGGTAGCAGGTATGTTGTAGCACAGCCCAAAAGCTCCATGTGGGATTGAAAGCATCCAGCTTGAGGAGCAGAGGCAACGGCCACGTGCGAGGTGCTACAGGAACAGGGCAGAGGTGAGGATGGAGAGAGCTGAATGTGGAGGAAATGGGAAAACCAGCAGGGTTTAGGCCTTGGCTCCTTGATTCTGCTGATGTGGATGTTGGATACCTCGCTGCAAGTGTGGCTATTCGGGCACGAAGAGGTTAAGCTGTCTCCGCTCCTTTGTTTTGCCCTGCCTCTCCCTTCAGAAGAAGATTTGCCTATAAAGTTATTTTTAGATGCCTTGTGAGCAAGTTTTGTGGGAAGACAGGCAGCCAGCAGCCCCCGGCGAGCTGCTAAGCCCACCCCTCTCAGCTTACAGCATGTAATTAGCAGATAATCATGCCAAAATCACAGACTCCAACAGGCTAATTTTATCGCCTGTGCTGACACCGGGTAAGCTTGTCGAGAGTAACTTGTGGGTTGTTGGCTAAATGTGTTTCCTAACTTGTTTATGAGCTCGCGTTCCCACTTTTGCCGTGTGAAGATCAAATGCAGGTTTGTTGTTTAGCAGCTGCCGGTGTTTTGGTTGGGTTTGACAACACGGGATATTTCCTAGCGTTAAAATTGCGTTTTATGGAGAGGTGGTGGGTGCTAAAGGTGTTTCCAACATCTCCGTCGTGTTTTGCTGCAGGGTTGGTGTGGAGGGTGCTGGAGCTTTGATTCAGCAATATATTCAAGCACGTGCTTTGAGGTGCACTTATTCTGCTAACCTGTAATTATATATCTATAAATGTATATATAAAAAACTGTAGGTGCCTGCTGGGATTGAGCTGTAATTTCCTATGATCTAAATGGAAATTAAGCATGTATTTTTAAGCTGCGTTTATACTTAGGAGTTTTGCTAATTTAGGGCCTTAGCAACTCCTGCCATTTTCTTTAGCAGAGAAAAATATGAAGTGTCAGATGGTTGGGCTGAATAGCCTTCAGGACCTGCATACCTCTCTTGCTGATATGATAAAATAAAGACACTTCTTAATAGAAAACACAGCCCACAGTCATCCATCTGGGTACAATAAATCTGAGACAGGTAGATAGAATAAAAACTATCACTATTTCCTCCTGATAGTAGAAAGATTAAGTTGGCCAAGGTTACAGGGTCAAAAATAGGCTCAGTAACAGGAATCTTGGGGAAAGATGATCTGAAGAATGTGGGAAATGAGCCCGACCTCCTGCTGCCTGATTTCTTGCCCATGAGCTTGGAAAATCTGACTCTGGGAGAAGTACCAGTGTGCAGCAGGCAAAGGTGGGGTCAGCCAGGGAAGGGAGGCATTTGGGTTCCCTTGGTTCACAGGGAGGGTTTCCCTGCTCTGGACAGCTGAAGGTTTGAGATCAATCCTGTGGTGGGCAGAGGAAAGGTGGGAGAACCTGTGAGGTCTTTTCCATTTACAGGTGTCTCTGGTTTTGCAGCAGGACTCTTAATGAATTATCATCCTCCAAAATGCCTCTCAGCTTCTGCCTGAGTCTCTTCCCTGCAGCAGTTTGGATCTGGCTTTATAGAAGCAGATGTCAGGCGTGGGAATCAGCCTCCCTCAGGTGAGCACTTAGTGTTTTATAGGAGAGAATAGACCTTTGTAACCTGTTTTCATTTTCAGAACGCTTACCATGACAAAAAGTGTCTGTAGCTGAACTGAACAGACCTGGAGGATTTGCTGCAATATTTATCCAAGTCCATCCAGCTGTAAGGTCTTGCATACAGTCTCACCTGAGAGTTCTGTGCTTTGTGATCGTATCTTGTGCTTTCAGGCTAAATAAGAAAAGCAATGGGGAGAGTAATAGTTCAAGCTGAAGCAATAAAACCCCCTTTGCTGACAGGCCAGCAAATAAATATTTGTCTAGCGTATAAACTTGGTTCCTTTTTCCCCCTGATGATAATGGAAGCTGCTTGCATAGAGGAAATATCCCTTGTGCAAAAGAGCCAAAATCACTGAGCTCGGGGCGTGTTTGAGTTACTCTGCCTGCCTGTCACGTGGCAGATTAATTCAGTGGCAGAACGTGGCACCACTGCCTCGAGCAGGCAAGTGCCATTCTGCAGGAAGCACAGTTCATCCTAGCAGCTGCCTCGTGAGCTGCGTGTTGGAGCAGCAACGAAGCAACATCTCGCATGCAGGAGATGTGGCAGCAGCTCCAGGAATGAGACTGCAAGTCTGGTTCCATCACAGGTCCCCACTTTCCCAGCCATCCATCCAAAGTTCACTTGGCACTGACTGCTCCATCCCTTCAGGCTCAGTCTGAATGCAGGAGTCCTGTCTAGCTCTCCTTCCGCACTTGTTTTTGTTGACTAAAAGTTGTTTGTTGAACTTTAAAGAGAGAAAAAGTCCCATGAGTGAAAATATCACCATATCTGCATTTGGTGTGGGACAGTGGCCCGGGAATCCTGTCCCATCACACTGAAGGAAATGGCACTTGCTACTTGTTTGAACACATAGACTGTTTTTGCTTGTCTTGATGTTCCCCATGGGAGAGGAAGGAGGGAGGTAGGAGGAGGAAAACCCTGTAACACTCCTGTTTGGGTCTTGTTTGGGTTAACTTCCAGAGCTATTTGGGATGAGGGAGCAACTTTTTCCTTGGGCAGATAGTGATAAGACAAGGGGGGTGGTTTTAAACTAAAAGAGAGAGATTTAGATTAAATGTTAGGAAGAAGTTCTTTACTCAGTGTGGTGAGGCCTTGGCATGGGTTTCCCAGAGAAGCTGTGGCTGCCCCATCCCTGGAAGTGTCCAAGGCCAGGTTGGACGGGGCTTGGAGCAACCTGGGCTAGTGGAAGGTGTCCCTGCCCATGGCAGTGGGGTGGAATGAGATGATCTTTAAGATTCCTTCCAACCCAAACCATTCTGGGATTCTGTGTGTTCAGGTTCATTCCCAGAGCAGTCACAGCAGGGATGGTTGTTGCAGTTTCATTTTGCCTTTATCCTGTGCTGTCACAGCCACATGACAAGTCCTGCTCACAAATGCCTTGGTGGTCTGGGCTCCAGGACACCCTCAGCTCACAGGGTTCAACAAAGCCTTCACTGCCATCCTTAGAAACTGAATTCTTCCAGTAAAACATTTCAGTGGAGAAAAGGGTAAATTCTGACAAAACCAAGATTCATTGCAATTTTTATAATCAGATCTATTTATTTCCCAGCTCTCTCAAGAATCACTAATTATTAAAAATTAATTGCATTCACCATTTTGACTTGGCTTCCAAGTCAGCTCTGAAGGCAGACAGAAAAGTTACTGCTGGTAGTTCAGATCCTGCCAAAAACCTCATGAGAATCAGCTACTGAGGTTTCTGTGTTTAAGCACTGACAGATGGAAATGGTATCTGATGCTTTAGCATTCTTTAATTGAGTTCTCAAAGGCATGACAAGGTCCAATGGCTGGAAACCGAAGCCAGAAAACTTCAAATTGGAAATAAGGTACAAATTTTTAACACTGAGAGTAATTAAACTCTGGAACAGTTTACCAGGGTATGTGATGGATTCTCCATGGTTTGATCTGTTCAAATCAAGAATGCGTGTCTTCCTCAGAAATGCTCCATAGCTCAAACAGAAGTGAAAGGGCTCCACACAGATTTTTTTTTAAATGCAATTGCAGGACCTGGATGGTGCAGGAGGTCAGGCTATCATATCTGAAGAGATAAGAATCTGTGAATCTGAACCCAAACACAGTATCTTGATTGCAAGCCCTGCATTTAAACTTCATTTGAACCTGAATTCCCCCTCCTTCATTCTGTCTGCTCAGAGAAGCAGGAGGGATTTTCTAAGGCGGTAATTTGGAGAGTTTAATGCAGTCTTTACATCTATGGGGATTTTGGCAGAGATGCTGAAGAGCTTGAACCTTCCCTTTGGGCTCTCCAGAACAGTTCTTTGTCACCCCAGATCACAGGTAGTTGTTAAAGAAGTCCCAGTTTTATGTGTTTAACCAGAGCTGGCCCCCTGGTCAGAAGAGCTGCTGAGCAGTTGCACCTCAGGGAGCCAGGTATTCTCTCCCCATTTCCCTGTGGTTCCAGGAACACCTTTCTCCCCTGCTTGTAATTATGGGGATTTTGCTCATCCTTAGAGTTGAATTTATCTCAGTGCCATGCAGCTCTTGAGCTCTCTGGAGTTAATTAGTGGCACCGTGGAAGCTGAATCATGAAGTGCATCTTTAAGAACAGAGCACAGGTTAGGAAAAAAGTCAGGCCAGCAGCGTTTCAGGCACCTCCTTTTTCCTGAGGTTCCACAGGCTGTTTCCTCAGTTTCACTTTTTAATGGCACATTGTAATGACTGGTGTCTCAGCCACAGGGACTGGATGCAGTTGCCAAGAAAAACTGGCAAAACAGAAGGTGGAAGAGGTCCATTAATTGGCTCCAAGTACCAGTTTCTCTGGAGGGGCTTTTCTTACCGGAGAGAAACTGTTCAGCACTGCACGAGCAGCTCATACCTGCAGAGCAAATGGCTTTCCTGAGTCTGAAGACATCTACAGACCACGGTAATAATACAGCAGAAATATCAGAGTTTGATTTTAAGGGACACCTGAGAATGCAGAGGAATTGCTCTTTATTAAAAAGGCCAGACCAGAGTCTCTCTTGGTGCGTATCGAATACAGGAATACAGGAATATGGATTCTTTCACAAGGATCCTTTGCTGGAGAGGGGAGCAGGGGGGTGGGTGGAGAAGAGGAGGAGACAGGGAAGGAATTTAACCCTTAAGGACCTGCTTTGACAACTTTGCTTTGCAAAGAAGTCTGTTGTGGGAGCATCTCCTCCCCTGTGAGAGTTTTGCTCTGTCCACAGAGAGCAGCTGGCATGAGTTTGTGAGAGAGCTGGTTTGTGGGAGAGCTGGTTTGTGGGAGAGCTGGTTTGTGGGAGAGCTGGTTGTCTCTCCTGTTTCACTGTGTTAGAGCAGATCCACCTGTGTATCCTGGGTTTGAGGGAGAAGGCAAAGTGAAGTCTTTGCATGACCTTTCTAGGCTCAGTCATACAAACCCAAGCAGCCTGTTTTGTTGTGTATCACCTGCTTAGTGCAGTGCTCAGAAGCACCCTTAGCTTTGGGGGAGCATCTGGCAGAAGATTAACAAAACATTTGGGTTTGCTTCATGAAGATCATGGAATTGTTTAGGCTGGAAAAGACTTTTAAGATCATCGAGTCCAACTGTGGATCCTCATTTTTTGTTGTTGGATGGTACCACTGTAGGACAAGAATTTGGGGGTTGGTTAAATGAGTGTCTTCTGTGCCATGAGCAGGACAGAAGAGACAGCAGAGCATCAGGAGTGGGACAACCTGCCCCAGACAGTTTTCTCCTGACCTCTCTGGCTGGGAGCTGGCTCAGCCCCCACATGTGATGCTGGAAGACACACACTGAGTGCAGACATGCAGTTATGTTGGACCTTTGAACATTGTGGGTCTCTCCAGGGCTGTTCACTGACTCCTGGCATTCTTAACTGCCTTTATTCTCAAAGAGGCCTTTGCTGCTTCCCTGCAGCCCAACACACTCTATACTGAGCTCTCAGAGTCATCGTGGACTTTGGTATTTTTGTGTGGGGAACCTCCAGACCTGGGTTTGGGGGGGGTTTGGAGCATTCACCTGCTGCCTGCTGTGAAGTGTTTGCTGCCTGGAATGATTGTTCTGGGAGTGGCTCTGCCTGCTCTCTGTGCTGCTGTTCTGAAGCCTTGGACCAGCTCCATGGCACATGTTTTTGGTCCTTTGTTTTTCTGGGGATGGGTTGGATGGACAAAGAGCACAACACAAGGATGATGGAATGAGTTGTGTGTTATTATCCAGAACTGGTGCAGCCACAGGTCCAAGGGTAGCTGCAAAGAGCTGAAGGCAGCAATGGGGTTTTTTCAATTCTAAAAGATGCCTTGAGGTCCTTGGGCAAAATCTTACCCCAGTGTCCTGCTGCTACTGATGCAGAGGCACCCAGTGTGTGCCAGAGCCACGAGTGGCCTGTCTGGAGCATCCTCATGGCTTATTCCACCTTCAGTTGGGCCTCTGCTTATTGTCCTGTTCCTGCCAGGTTGTCACCTCCTCTGTGCCCAGGAGAGTGGCCAGCTGAGGCAGCACATGGTCTTAAACCCCATCTGGGACAACTTGCCACTCCTTTGGTGTTTTTAGGCAATGTCTGTGTCACAGACAGTGGTGACTCCAGCGTGGGATAGGATTGCTGGGACTACCTGATCCAGCAGCAGCAGAAGGTTCCACTTGTGTTGCCTGCTGCAGCTTTTACTACTCTGAATCTCTGACCTTCTGCACACAGAAGATAAAACTTTTATTTCCCCTTTTGGCCCCAGTATCTTAATTTTCCTTCAGTCTGTGCATGACATCCCTTATCAATTTTGTGGAATTCCTTACTGCTGACTCGCATTCATTGCCATTACTATTTTCTGTTTTCCAGGGAGAAGAATTTCCCATTTATTTACTGCTTTATGAATTGGCTTTTGCTTGTCCTCCAAGCCAGAGCAGCTTTTAGCCAGCTCAGCCTTTTTGCTTTTCCATGGGCTTGTGGTTCCCCTGCACAGGGAGGAAAAGGGTCTTGAACAGTTCCCAATTATCATTCACAGATTCCTGCTCAAATTCTTTCTTCCAATTGTTTTGCTTTGTAATTATTTTCAGCTTTGTTAAGCTGGCATTGGAAATCATCAAGTAGATACATTACTCGTTTGGACTTTATTCTATTTGCACATAACAAATGTAATCAAATCAGTCTCTTGTACCTAAGCTGCTCCTATATTTTTACATTCTGTCATCAGTTCCCCTTGATCTGTAAAAATGAGGTCTAATATAGAATTTCTTCTATGTTAGATGCGATTGTTTTTGTGTCTGGATATTTTCAAGTGTAATTTTAGGAATTCCGAGCACATTTTTAGTATTTGCAGCACAAGGCTCCAACATATGGCTTTCAAAATGAAATCCCCATAGAAATGCAGCTCTCTTTCTTGAGTGATATAATTATGTTTACAATAGCTCAGTGCTACATGAAAATGATAGTGTTGTTAGTAATATTGAACAGAATTTTGAAGAGTTCAATAAATATTTCTGCTTCTTGCAGGGGAAAAAGGGAGGTTGCGTGATCATGTCCTTTAACAATAAAACACCTCTTATATTGAATGAGTATTGTATAGCAGCTCTTAATTAGAGATAATAAATACCAGCAAGTTACAGCTATGTGGAAGAATTTTAGCTTTGTGCCATTATTTTTTAAGGGATAAACAAGGTGGCTCACATAACTACGGATTTTTCTGCCTGACATTAATCCTAGACAAAATAATGGAATTGCTGATAGGGCATGTAATTAGTAAAGAATTAAAGGGATTAATGTAAGTAGTGTCAATCAACACAGGCTTATAGAATATGGGTCTTGTCTAATTAGATTTTTTTTTTTTCCAGGAAGATTACAAGTTGTGTTGATAAATGTAACAGTACTGATGTGATAAACTCCTGGAAAGGCCTGAGGATCCTGGTCTGATCTCGTGGCTGACCCTGCTTTGAGGAGCAGGTTGGACTAGGTGACCTCCAACCTGGAACACCCCGTGGTCCTGTGCAAGTATTGCCTTTGGCTGTGAATAACCTCTTACACAAGACTGGGGTGATAGAAAACCAATTAGGCACCACTGCAAGGGATAAGAAACTGCTGCAGTCTCCAGTTTTAAATGGGAATTCATCAGTGAGCAGACATGCTTCTAATGGAGTCCTGGGGTTATCACAGATCTATCTTGGTGGAGAGGTCAAAACCTGGGGAAGAGAGAACTGAAATGAAAGATCACCAGTGCAGAACGATTCAGATCCCATTAGTAACCTGGATGAAAACAAGCAACCTGCTTTAATAGGATCCATGTAGAGCTGGGCCATGTCCTGGGAACTGTTGACAAGGAAAAAGATGTGTGGAGGTGTGGGGACCATCAGCCAAGCACAGACCCCTGTGTGGGAGTGTGACAGTGAAGGGAAATGTCAGATTTAAGTGTATAAAAAGAGGAATATTTGAGTCAGGGAGGAAGGTGTGCTCCTCCTGCAATTTCTAGTTGTGACTGTGGTAGTTCAAGGAAGATGTTGTCATCAACAACTGGAGAGAATTGAGAAAAAGGGCTTGTTAAATGATTGGAAAGCAAACCCACCCACTGGAGACAGTTTGCATTGTCTGTCAAAGAGGAAGGTGATGGGGAGGTTTGATCGCTCTGATGGACAGGAACATGAATACAATAAAAAGGCTGACTTCAGTCCAGCAAACAAACACAATAAAACCCAGTGGAGAGATACTGAAGGTAAAAAAACTCAGACTGGACATAAACCACATTTCAGCAGTGAGAGCAATTAACCACTCACAACAGCACACTGAGAAATATGAAGCTTTCTGTTTCACTGGAAATTTTTACATGTTTTTCTTTTCCTAAAATATCTGCTCTAGTTCTAGAAGGAATCAGTTCTGGGAAGTCTTATGGCTTGGGTTATCCAGGAGGTCAGAAGGGAAAAATCACAGTGGTCTTGTCTGGTTTTGTCATCGATTAGTGCAAGAACCTCTGACACGACGTGTGCTCCCAGCTCAGCTGCCTGTGTGTCACAGTGTAATGCAAGGAAGGGCTTCACAAAAATAGGCTGATCTAGGAGTCAATTAGGAGTTTTATTTATTTCTTACCAACTTAGATGAGGATTTCAGGAAAAAACACGAACCAGGGACTGAATTTTCTGAAAAACTTATTAAAGCATAGCAGTTACAGATTAATTCACTCAGCTCCTTATTGATTCCTTCCCCTGCTTGGAGACCAGAGGCACATCCATGCAGACAAGTGGCTCCACAGGCTCCTGTCATGGCTGGGTCTCCTGGGATGAGGACATCATTTAGGGGATATCTCTGGACTGTTTGTACAGCCACTTAACTCAGTTTAGAAACATATGGAGGTAAATCAGCACAAATCCCACTATTGTGGACATTTAAAAATCAAGTTACGGGTCTTAAATGACTTCAGGCTTCATCCTGCTGTGGTCCTGCCTGTCTCTGGAGGGCACTGGGGGCAGGAGGGACTCCCACAGCACGTCCCACCCTGGAGCTCATGTCACTCTGTGCAGTACAGGTCTGTCCCCTGTCACCCACACTGTCACCAGGAGGAGCTGATGCTTTCCCCTGGCTAAGGACACGCCTGGGACTAGATGGAATGTTCAGGAGGTGAATCAGGAGAGAGGAATCCCTCCCGAGACATGCTGAGCTGCTGAGCCAGCCTGTCCCCACTAATCCCCTAATGGGCCAGCACTCCCTTTCCCTTTCTGCCCCATGTGGCTGTTAATTCATGTCCTGGTTCAGCTTTGAAAGTCCCAAAACGTTTTTAAACTCCTCAATATTTTCAAGAATTCACCTAGACACTTGGAAACAGTAGGGAAAAAGAACAGGAGCATGTGAATGAATGTGATTAGCGGGTCATGGTCATTCCCAGATCTTTCTCTTAAATATAATTACTTCATTACAACACATCCATGTTCCAGAACTTCTATAAACAAGGGTTGATGTATGTCTACTCGGGCTCTTTAAAGTCCAGATCTTGGAGAGGAAAAAAAAAAAAGTGGAATGGAGAAAAATAGCAATTAGAGTTAAATGGCCAAATGGAGAGTTAATGTGTGGTGAGCAAAACTCCTTTTAGTGGAAAATGTTTTTTATGTTAACTTTTGTAAGAAAACAGTTTTCCATACTTGTCAGGCTTGACAGTTAAAGTTAATGGTGTTAAAAAACAGAGTACTGAAAAATGTTCCCTTCGGTGTGAAAGATTTATTCAATGAGAGTTTGCTTGAAAAGTTATTTTGGCTAAAGGTGCTGGCTTTTGCCTAATGCCTGGAACAAAGGTCCTTGCTGTGTTACCAGGATGGGGACAGCCCCAAATTCATGATTTCCCAATTAAGATGACATGACCTATTTTCTTTTATTGTTGACCTATTGTTGACCCCTTTTTAAAAAGAATGCCACCCTTTAAATGTCTTTTTCTTTTTTTTTTCTCCCCCTTTTGGAAAAGCACAGAGAGCAAATGCTGATCTCTCTGTGCCTGGAGTAAAGCTTGGGACGTGCTGGGATGCTCAGAGACAGAATTTGGGAGTTAATCTGCACTGAAAGGGGACTGAAAAGTGAGTTGAACTATTCCAACCCATTACATGCTATTTAACAAGGTAGTTACGGCCTGAAATTTCTCATGTCATATTTGTATGGCCAGAGGAGCAGCGCTGTGGAGGTTTGTAAAGGAGCTGAGTGACAGCAGGAGCATGGCTGGGGGTTTTGGGGCTCTTTACTGGCTGAACTGGCTGCCTGGAAACATACTGGGGAGGGAAGGGGCTTTTCACAACTGCCCATTTCACCTGCACACATGGAACTGCTTGAACTGACAACCTGTTTGCTCCTTACTCACCCCAGTACCTTTAAAAAATGGATGCCTCTGATCCACAGTGGGTAGAAGCTGAGGGCAGTTTCTCTCTTAACATCAAAGGGTTTTGTCTCTTGAAGCATTCACTGGATTTTCATCTCCTTATGACATTGATAAAGTGGGTATCACTTGACTCTCTGGTTTCCTGGAATCAGGCTGTGGGGCCATACGTGTGGTTTTTGTTCTGACTGTGGCTCGTGTTCTTCTAAAGCAAAGGCTCATGAATGGACTCTTGAAATCTGTCTGCCCATAGTCCCCTTTTTCAGCCTCCTAATTTAGTGCTACTCTTTGTAATCTGGACCTCTCAAAATATCTGAATTCTACCTGTCGAAAATCCCTGTAAATATGGAGTTGGTGTAGGTTGGCAGAGCTCCACAGGCCTCCACGAAAAGCTGGTTGATCTATTCTGGTACTTAGAATAAATTCATCAAGACTTAGTCCAGAGAGGCAGAGATTAAAGTCAAAAGTGTTAAAACTCTGTTTTGGAGCCCACCCATGTCAGAAATTACATTTTCCTGAGCTCCTATCCAGGAAGACTACATTGCATGGCTTTTTTAGAAGACAGCCAAAGACATCCTGAGGCTTCTGTGCTCCCTAAGCACACCTGTGTGCAGGTGCTGTGTTTAACATGCAATTCTGCTGCTCCTTCCAGCCCTCCCATTTGCCTTATCCTGTTTGGATCCTGGAGATTCTGGCTGCAAACAGAAAACTGGTCACGGAGTCCTCACTAAACACGTGAGAATGCAACGTGTGCTTGGGTTAAAGGTCTCCCAGTGATGTTTGTACTCCTTCAGGAAATCAAACCCTGAGCGATGCCTTCATGACCCTGGTGATGTGGGGGCTGAGGGGAAGCAGGATCTGGAAGCTTTTGGACATGTGGAGTCTCAGTGTGGGTGTTTTCCTCTGTAGTGAGAGGTTTGTAAGGCAGAGTTGGAGCCTCTCACCCTCCTCCAGCTACACCTCTCTGGACACACTGCAGTGATGTTGCTCAAATGGATTCTGGGATCAGCACCAGTGCAGCAGCAGATTAGACCTAGGGAAGAATGTTGATTATGTCGCCCCTCACGTCTGTCCAAGAGAGGCTTTGTTAATGTTACAACTGAGTCAGATTTCCCTGACCTTGGAGGTGGATGTGTTTATCCTGGAGAAAATTCCACATTCTTCACTTTGTGAGTTCTGAGAACCCACATTTACCAGTGCAAGGGGCTGGGGACAGTGGGGAGGTGGCAAGATCCACATGGATAAAGTCATTAAATTACTGCTTTGACATGATTCTTGAAAGACTGGTGGAAGACTTTCAGATGGACGAGGATTTGAGCAAAAACTCACGCACCACATGGTTCCCAGAATGATTCCTACATCCAGCTTTAGGTCCTGTATTAAAAGACTCCTGACTTCTACTGGCACTGAAGAACTGCATCTTTGGATTGCAAGTGCTGCTGGTGCAGAGAGCCTGAATGCCCAGAGATGGAGTCAGAGCCCAACTTTGTGCTCTTGTGATTCAAACCCAGGCACCAGATGACTGTTGTTTACAAACTACTTTGTTCATGGATGTTTTCAGTGGGATGGAAGCTTCCTGTGAAGATTCATTTAGAGTTACCCTCTTACTCATCCTCTGTGCCAGTAACTAACCCCAAAATGAACTGACTTCCTTGCCCACACAGAGCTTTCTGTTTAGTTCGGTTTATGAGTCTGGATTTGGACTGACCATTGTTGTGCCTGACTGGGTTCAGAGCCATCTGAACATCTTGTGTTAGGATCCCACGTGCTGCCTCTTCAGCCAGACTTCAGATGGTCATTCTGGCAGGAGAAGGCCTGCTCCTCAGTTGCATGGTAGTAACAAATGGATTTTTAAATGGAAGGAAATGTCATTGTTATCTGTTTGGAAGCAGTGCTGCAGTACTCTGTGTGGAAAAGAAGAAGGTGCCCAATGTGTTTTAGCTTTATTATTGTTATAACCCATCATCTTCTGCTGAAAGTGGAGGTGGCCTTCAAAAGAGTCCAAACTGCAGGGAATTCAGCTTTTTTCCCCCCTAGAAATATGTTTGCTTTTAATGACATTTTCATCTATAAAAGCTAAAAATAACATGCCTCGTTAAGTTCAAAGCACTCTGGGACACAGTTTGCTCTTTCTGGCTGAAAAGTTTAAATTTTCCCTGGAGAGGATCACATTTTCTGTTGGGTTTGGTGTTTTGTCTGCCTGCCTGCTGCAGTTTTGTGTGACTGTGGAAAATAGTGGGGACCTGTGAAGCACCATTCACAAACCTGGGACTTTGGAGGAGCTGATGTCTCATTCCTGAGTGGAGAGAAGTTGATGTTGTCTCCTCCCTTTGTCAGGAGGAGAGTGAATGATGCCAACACAGTCGATAGGAGTCCTCAAGCCAATCCTGGTAATTCTTGTCAAACCTTTGGTTTCATCAGAAAATATTTCTGTTTGCAGTCCAGCAGATATTACATAGCTAAAGTCAGTGAGAATCCCCCCCTCTTACTCTTTTGGTTTTGAAAGGGAGGGGATGGCTGAAAGTACAACCATTTCAAATGTCTGTAGCACTTCAATGACAGTCCTGCCATTTGGTCCTGGGTACAGGCAAGAAGTGTCATTTCCTCTCTCTGTGATCTCATCCAGATAGTTCCTAGAATTACATGTGAAGTGAGAAAGAGATATAGTACAGCCCAGCCTGTTACAGCTCAGTAACTGGCATTGCTTAATAAATGGTGTGGGATGTTTGTGGTGCAAAGAAGTCAGGATGTGAGCCAGGACACAGCCCAGGAGTGACGTGGGAGACAGAGGATGTTCAAGTGCTGAGCAGAAAACTGGAGACTCGGGGAAAAGATGATTAATGGAGCCTGTGTGGGTCCTACTGAGAGCAGCAAAGGCTGAGCTGGGCTGCAGAAAGGGCTCGGGTTGCAGAGCAGGAGGGTGGCAGGGACTCCGTGGGTGTGGAGGTGGGGAGAGCTGAGTTTTTGTGTTCACAAGGGATGAGAAGGTCAATAACAAAGAAAGGGCAGGACCACACTCACCTGCTGCCACCTCCTGTCTTGGGAAGGGCTGGAAGCTTGGAAAAAGCAGTGACATCTGAGAATGAAACCTTGAGGAAGATTGGTAATAAGTTCTGCTCTGGCATTACCTGTGTAAAGTTTCCAAGCAGGAGAGACCCACTGTGCTTCACACTGTGCGTGCAGGTAGTGGAGAGACATCACCTGTCCTGAAAAGCTGACAGGCTAAATGGACCTTTAGTCATCACAGAATCACAAAATGGTTTGGTTTGGAGGGACTTTTAAAGATTATCTCATTCCACACCCCTGCCATGGGCAGGGGCACCTTCCACTAGACTGGGTTGTTCAAGGCCCCATCCAACCAGGCCTTGACCACTCCACAGTGCTCATTAATTCATTGATAGGTGTTTTGGAGTGGCTGCAGCCACTTGGGATCCCAGCTTAGCTGGTGCAATGCAGCTCTGCTCTGGAAGCTGATGTGTTTTGTGCTGAGGTGTGACTGTGACACTGCACTCACCTTAGTTTCTACTCAAAGCTTTGTCTCATACACCTGGGCTCACATTCAACCAGATCAGATTCTCTCCCTCATTTACTGAGATGCATTTGAGTTGTCTCCACTTTCTAGTCTCTTACTGATTGTTCTAAGACACTTGCAGATGTAGTTCAGTGCAGGTTACCTGTCTTATGAAGAGCATTAAAGGAGCTGGGATATTATCCCCAGGGGAAATTTCAGCCCTTCCTTTTTTATTGCAACAACTAGATGTGCTTTTAGAATGTTAAGATGTATTTTATGTGATTTAAAGTCAAATAATAATCATAGTGGGGTGATTTTGCTATTGATGAATTCCACAGTATTTTCTCCATTCTCCTGGTGTGTTCCTGCCCCGATGAGGAAAATCTTTCTCAATGCTGCTCCACAGCAGTGAGTTTTAGGCTGATCTGCTGATCTGTTTTAGGGTGCACATGGTGATTAGACAGAGAAAATATAAAAATCATCAGCAGGAGTGTTTTATGAGGGGCACCCACAACATAACAGTTAGTTGGTGATGGCACTGCTGGACATCTTTGCCTCCATAATCAGGCACTTGTTTGCCCAGGGAACCCTGTGCCCCTTTCCCGAGTTTCTGAAAGATTGTGCAGGGGGTTGAAATGTTTTTGCAACTGATCCATCTGAAATCCCATCAGGTTAAAGGAAAAGAAAAGCCACGTTTGTTGGATTATGGTTTCCAGATCCTTCAGATTCTGGAGCAGGCAGGGAGGGGATTGGAGAGGGAATCACGGCTGGAGCAATTAATCTCGTCGCAGCTCGGACAACCCTCGTCACAGGCTGACAGTGATTTATGAACAAGGCTTTAATATTTTTCTACTCTGTCTTGTGCAGGAGCAAAGTCAGATCTGCCCCAGTGTAAGCTGGCACTGTTCCATGGGAGTTGATGGTCTACCAGCTTTTCTGAGGGCAGCTTGTTGCCTCCCATCGTCGCTGGGAGACGTGAGTAACGATGCTGGTTCTTTGTCCTGCCTGCAGTGGGGATGTTTAATTTGAGGTGTGCAGCAAAGTCTAGAGCTGTTCTCACCGTTGTCTGCCCAAGAGCAAGTGACTGTGCTGAAATTGGTGAAGTTCCAGGGTGAGTTCATGGTTCAGCCATGGATTAAAACAGGTCGAGCCGTACAAAGCCACGGCTGTTCCTGGTGACATGGGGTCCTTCCCAGCCCACTCTGCCTGGCATTGAATGATTTCCACAGGCTTTTGCCAGATGGAAGGAGCTGAGGAAGGAAACCCCTCTTTCAGGCTGCTTCCTCCCACCTGCACAGGCACTTTTGCCACAGCTCAACTCTGTAAATCAAAATATTTGCTGTGCTCTTGGCCCCTAATTCATGTTATCTTCAGCCAACACGGGGCTGTAGAAGCTTGGAGGTGATGTTGGTGCCCATCAGTGACATACTCAATGGTCTTAAAGGTCTTTTCTAACCTGAATGATGCTTGGTTCTATAGAGAGGAGATGGCAGAGCTCCCAAATCCACCACATGGACCTCAGACTCTGGCTTTCTTGTGCCAGGAAAGGGGTTGATTAGGTGAGTGAGGCCTCCTTTGCATGTAATTTGCATGCATGCAGTCATTTCAGAAGTTCTTTTAAAAGGGAAAAAGCTCAAATCTCCTTTTTCACCCCTCTCAGAGTGAGTTTTGTTCAGTTGTTCAGTTTGGACAGGAACTGAGGGTGCTGAGGTTTAAAGTCTTGATGTGAGACTTAGGAATAGAGCTGGGTCTCTTCATTTACCTTTAAATTCAGGTGCTTTGGAGCTTTCACCAGTTCAGACCATCACAGCTGCTGGTGGGACACTGCCTGGTCTAATTTCACCTTTCTCAGCCAT
Organism: Lepidothrix coronata; assembly: GCF_001604755.1. Taxonomy (NCBI): domain Eukaryota; kingdom Metazoa; phylum Chordata; class Aves; order Passeriformes; family Pipridae; genus Lepidothrix; species Lepidothrix coronata. The sequence continues at coordinate 241,695 of NW_016690422.1, read as the reverse complement.
TTTGAAACTCAAGATTGCTGAAGTTTTCTGCTGAAATGCAAACAGTGTCTTTGCCTCTAATCTCCTCCGTTCCCTGAAGCTGCCCTTGTCTCCATCTTTCATCCACATCCAGACAGAGGCTTCCACAAGGTCTTAAGCAGCCTTAGAACATTTCCCCAGATGATTTTCATTTCCTCTTGCCCTGCCCTTCTCCAATCCAGCTTGGAGCCGAGGTTTCCAAATACCTTGAGGGAAGGCTATTCTTGTGGTTTTGCTACAAGCTTCAGGGAAAGTCATACAGGACATTCCTCGAGGGCCCAGATTTCGGGGATTTTCAGTTTTGTTTTGCAGATTTTGCAGCTTTGCGCAAGTTTACATCGAAATGTAGACGCTGAACTGAACTTGTTGAAGATTTCCTGTCACTAATAGTATATTTGGGTATCCAACTTGGGGATAATAGGGTTTTTTTGTGGGTCAAAACCCCCTTGTGTCAGCTCTGGTGCAGGGCAGTGTCCCATCGAAGCCAAGGGACAGATGTCATTCAGAGGAGAAAAGTCAGTCCTGGCCACACTCAGAAGTCCTAACCACAGCTGAGCCTGTTGCAACTTCCCTGCCAAAACTTTTCTTCCATTAAAAAAGTAAAAAAAAAAAAAAGAAGTATTTTAATTAAATACAAATTTCTGTGGAATATATCTGCTGCTTTCTGAAAGCACCCACGTTTTATCGGTAACTCAAAGCCAGAACATCGCGGCTCAGCAGAAACTATTTACATTTGAAAGCTTTTCAGCTGAAAATGTGTATGTTTTGGAATTGAAAAATCTTTTTTTTATGGCTTTCATTTTTATGGGAACACTGGAAAATTTCTGCTTTGGGGCAGGACTATTCTGACTCTGGTAAGATTTTTATTCTCAGAACCAAGCGCTGTTTTCTCGAAGAGAGATTTCTCCTTGTATTTTCTCATATCTTTTTCTTCCCATTCGCCCTTCAGACCATTTCCTTTGACTTTTTTAACTCCTCTTGAAAACCAATAGGAGAAATGGGGCTTTGTGTTAGCTGGCTCCCTGTTTTGGGCAGCTAAACAACCACCCCGGAGAGCTCTCCGGTCTGACTGCAGGCACAAAGAATGCAGATTTTGCAGTGGAAGCTATTTGAAAGGTTATTTTCAGGCCTGAGATAGATCCCAGGACTTTATCCACCTGAGCCTGGCCTCTGCTGAATGATCAGGTGCCATGGGCAGGGCAAGCCCGATGATTTTAATCTAAACGGGCATGACAAGATGAGAGGGCAAACGCTGAGTGGATTTAATCAGCTGACAAGTGCAGTGATTAACCTTAAATATTTTGCAGTCAGTCCCAGAGTGGAATTTCTGCATAGAAATAAGGCCATCAGCCACGGGCACTTATTTGCTGGCAGAGTGATGTGCTCAGCCAGTGAGGAAGTTCTGGTTATGTGCAAAGCTGTGAGCAGTGACAGACGATGAGTTGTTAAATAACTGCACAACTCGTCAGGCACGGGAAGGTGCTTCCAGCCTGGAGTGTGGCTCTCCCTTCCCTGGAGAGCCACAGTGGGCTGGGGACACGTGGGCTCTCCAGAAATGCTGTGATTTTGCATTGCCAAGTGCTGCTGCCTCTGCTCTCTGCTCTCCCTGCTGCTCCCTGCTCCTTTCCCTTTAGGGTGCTGCTCATGGAACCTTTTTGTTTTTGGCAGAAGCTCGGGCTGGTGCCTTGTGCACTGAAATAAAGGCTGAAGGGGAGGTGGCAGAACTGGAGCTTGTGCCTGTTGTGAGACCTTCTCATCCTGGAGTTGGCCTCTTGTATTTCTCACACCAGAAGTTTGCTTCCAACCCAGATCCAGGTCAGAGCAGAGGGTGAAACTAAATTTTTCAGGTGCCTTCAGCAGCCTTGCACAATGTCATCTCCCAGCTTGACCTGGACAAAGCTGGAGCATGTCCAAAGAAGGGGAACAAAGGTGTGGAAGGGTCTGGAGCACCAGGAGCAGCTGAGGGAGCTCAGGAGGCTCAGCCTGGAGAAAAGGGGGCTCAGGGGGGACCTTCTGGCTCTCTGTAACTCTTTGGCAGGAGGAGGGAGCCAGGTGGGGGTCAGGCTCTGCTCCCAGGGAACAAGGGACAGGATGAGAGGAAACAGGCTGAAGTTGCACCGGGGAGGGGATTAGGTTGGGTGATTGGATGTTAGGAAGATTTTCTTCACTGAAAGGGTGGTCAAACACTAGAACAGGCTGCCCAGGGCAGTGGTGGAATCATCATCCTTGGAACTGTTCAAAAAATGTGTAAATGTGGTGCTTAGAGACATGGTTTAGTGGTGGACTGGGTAGTGCTGGGTTAATGGTTGAACTTTATGTACCTCACAGCTTGAATTCAATATGGGAAAGGTATTGCTTCTCTCAACCTCTGGATGACTAACTGTTTGATAATAATATTTAGCATTAAAATTTCATAACATTTTATGTTTAATGGCAAGACATTTCCCTTTTGACTGCACTACACTGGTGAATTGTCACGTCACACACCAGACTGCAGCATCAATGATGCTGGAAAGTGCAAGCCTGGCTTGAACCAAATGCTGTCCTTCTCCACAAGCCTTCAGATGGTTTCCACTGCATAGATGCAGCAAACAATGATATAAATAGAGAAGGAGGAGAAGACAGAAGGACATTGGAAGTGACACCCAGTGTGCAGGTGTGTGTGACATACCTTGGAGCTGTGGCAGTGGTGCTGGGCACAGAGTCCTTGCAGAGCCATCCTCTGAGTGCTCACAAACACTCCTCAGCAGTGCTGGGGCTCAGTGCTCAGCAGACAATGTGGGGAAAGCTTGACAAAAGTGATTTGTTGGAGCAGACACTGCATGAAGTCAGGGCCATGAAAAATATAAGCCTAATACTGATTATTTATGGTGTGCTGGGATTTCCTGACGGGGTATTTTGGGAGTGCTGTCTGAGCTGGCTTGGGTGAAGACCTTCCTTTAGCAGTGTCGAGGAGCTCCTCTGAATCCTGAGAAGGATGCAAAAGTCTGAAGCCACTGATGCTGCCTCTGAAGCTGGGCTTGTATCCACTGGATTTGGGATGGTATTCCAGCCTGGAGCAGGTGAAAGAAAGGTTACCAGTGCAGGTGCCCCTCGAGCCACAGGGCTTGCAGTGGGGCAGCAGGGTGAAAATGGGTTTATTTAGAAGATTAAATGTTGTACAAATCCTACATGCTCCCAAATCTGTGGTGTCCATACTGCCTGTGGAAGACTGGCTGCAGCCATGAATCAAATGCCTCTTGTTCATGGCTGGACTTGAACCCCTCCCACCTTTAAGGAAAAAAGAGGTGTGATGCCCTGGGTTATTCCTGCTTGATAATATCAGGCAGCCTTCTCCCCTTCTTCCTGAGAAGCAGTACTTGCTGCCTCCACATGACAGGAGAAAAGTATGTTTTAAAGAGCAATATTAATAATAATAGCAACATTAAAGTGTGGGGAAGGATTACAAAGGTAATTCCGAGATCCTTCTCAGTAATGCAGGCTATTAACAAAAGATAATCACCTTTAAGTCAGTCACCTTTAGCCCTGGAGTAAAATGGAGGCACAATTATTCAATGCAGTACAAAAGTAATTTAAATAGAGATGGATGAACCGTCAGCTCTCTCAGTTCTTGCTTGGGAAACCAGCCAGGGCCAAGTCCTAAAGGGAGGAAAATACAATAAAAAAGGGCAGGAATAAGCAAGCCATTCCTGGTGTCCTACTCTCCGTTTTTCCACTGGAGCTGAAGTCGTTCACCCTTTGGAGCATAAAAAGGGAAATGGGGGAAAAATAGGAGAACAGTGTTGAAAAGCAGTTCTTCATGTTCCTTTTATGAGTAGCACTTGGAGGCTCTTTTAGTCCAGACTGCCATAAAATGTCTACATCCATTCTCTTTGTCAGAGCTCGGGGGTTTGTCATCAGGAACCACACAGCCCTGGGGTGTCCTCATTTCTGTCACGGCAGGTCTGTCCTGAGCAGCAGCCTGAGGAACGAGGTGGGATCAGCTCCTATGGAAGTACCACATCTGTTCAAAGAGGGCTCAGGAGCCAAGGAAATTGTTACCAGCAAACCCAAAAGATGTGGCCCCGGTGTTCATTTTTGTGCGTAGGAAGCTTTTCTGTGCTGGAAACAGGAGCCTCTTTCTTTTCAGCAACAGCTGTGTGATCCCTTCCATTGTGTCCACATCCTGCCTTCTTCCCAGAAAATGGCCTGGGGTTTCTGGAGTGCAAGGGCTTGGCAGTTTCTGTGGGGTTACTTCTGAGTGCCACCTTGCTGGCTTTGTTGTTTGAAAGGGTTATTGGGGCTTTATGCTGGGAAGGAGAAGTGTGTGGACTCTGGAAGCAGTCAGGAGATTGCAAAAGTGACTTTGGAAGGTCTTTCAAACTGCAAAGATGAGCAGTTGGGGCCCTTGGAAATGCCCAAGGCAGGGCTGTAGCCACATGCAAGTCCTCTGGACAAGCTGGCACTGACTCACCATCTGAGCTTGCATTCAAGCAATTAAAATTCCCACTTTTAACATTCCCACTGGTTTTCCTTCCCACAGAAAGAAGCACTGGAGCTGAACATCCAAACCCATCCATTGTCCTTGCCTCCATGAGCAGCAGCAGGATGACAGGCAGCAGCCAGGTGAGGAAAGACTCCGGAGCCTCGTGGCACGTGGCTCAGCCTGACCCCTGCTCTGGAGCAGCCGGGGACGTCGGGGAGAGATTAGCAGGTATGAGAAATTACAAACAGGATAAACTTCTTGGAAACAAAACTGAGAGTTGCTGGGAGAGGCATTGTGAGTGCCTGCTAATCCACCGACCAGAGGGAGGAGAAGCTCCAGCCCAGCCCGGTGTGGAGTGGGATGAATTCCGTGTTCCTGTTTTATGTCCTGTCTGGGCAGGCGAGGGGCCTCGTGTGCTCATTCCTGAGCCGTTCCCGAGTGGCTCTGTCTGGACTGCTGCCTGCTGTGGCTTTATAAACACCGTGGTAGGAGCTCAGTGCCTGATTATTCTCAGAGATATTATCGCAGTGTGAGCTCCCATTGCTCCTTTTCCCCTGCACAGCTCTTGTGGAGGCTCCTTACCAAGGGCTCCTGAGCTGGTGGCCTGGCTGGTCTACCCTGTGTGATGGGGCAGCTCCAAAGTCCTGGTTTGTAGTGTTGCCACTGGGTGCAACCCCCTGTGTCCCAGAGTTTGGGCTTGTATGAGAGCAGTGCTGCCGAGGGAGTCCTTCAGAGGAGTTTGGAGGACATGGAAGAACCTGTGAATATCCACCAAGGGATTCCTGGTGTTGCAGCTTCTGAGCACAGGCAGGCAACTGCCAGCATCAGTGTGGAGTGAGCAAAGACCTCACCCTGAACTGGCAAGTGGAATGTGGGAGGAGACAGGGAACTGGAATCAGCTTTTGCAGCTGGGGACATTTGATGGCAGAGCCATCAGTTTGGGTTTTGTCTGCGCGTTTGGGTGACACACGTGATTTTGGGAGGCTTGTGAGGGGTAACACCATGAGCAGAGGGAGGGCTGGGGTCGGTCCCTGCCTGTTGCACAGCTCAGTGAGTCGGAGGAGGCTGCACTGTGCCAGGATTCCAGCGCTATCTGGAAATTCTCCCTGCATCCATCAGCACCTGTCTGTCTGAGAGTTAGAACCCTGGGCTTCCAACCAGAGTGGTAAACATTTAGGATCCAACCCAGGATGACAATAACCATGGCAGAAACCTTTCCATCACACACCAGGTTAAGCCTGGTTTAGGCATTTCAACCCAGAATTTCTCCTCAGGGTTTTTTGGGTGGCAGCGCTTGCTCGGGACCCTTCACTTCGTCCCATAAAACCTTGCTCATGCACTTGGGCTTTGTCTACCCCCTACTTCAGGCTCATGTTCAAGACCCTGGTGGAGAATATCTGAAAAAAAGCAGGCAAATTAGCTGTGTAAAAACTGGAGTATATTGCTAGTGCATTTGTTGTGCTCTGATGTTAACCCTTGGTGTTCTGTTCTGGGGGCAAGCCCTGAGCTGGACACTCCATGTGCTTTGGGGGTTTCTGGCAGTGCCCTTGGCCTCCAGCACTGCTGAAGTGGGTGTTGCTGACTGTGCTGGCCCACGTGGACTCCAGGGGACGTGGCTTGCTGCCTTCTTGCTGCAGCACCACGTTGTAGTAGCCTTGTGTAATAGATGGCACCGAGTTTATATTGGGCATTGTGGAGGAGACACCTGTTCCTGGAGGATGTGAAAGCTGGATCAAAGCCCAGATTGTTGTTTTTATCTCTCCCTGTTGTGTGAAAATGAGGGGCACAGAGGTCTGGGCAGAGCCTCGTGGGTGTTTAGGGGCTGTTGAGGCACTGCATCCCTGTTGAGAGCAGTGTGGGTTCGGGGAAAGAAGAAAAGGGAAGCAGCTGAAAATCAAATCCTTCTTGTGTTCTGCTCGTCTGAAGCCCTGAGCAATTTGTGAGTTTGCTTTCAATATCTGTCTATTAGAGCAGACCTTTTTTCCATTGAAATTGCTCTCAGGTTCTTGATCAGCTTGAATAAGCACAATGCCTTCCCTTGTCAGGGAGGCCCACTCCAGCAGTAAATCTGATGCTGAGAAATTAGATTTCTTTGCTGCTCCCGAGCTGTCACCAGAAGAGTCGGACGACAGCGACCCGTGGGGAGAGCTGAGCGTGGCATCGTGGTTTGTGTCTGCCTGAGCAAGGCAGGGCTTCCTTGGCTCACCAAAAAGGCAGCTTTGCCCTTCAAATTCTCATTTGATTCGTGGTGGATGAGCTGAAAGAGCTGTGGGCTGAACCTGAGAACTAGGAGCCATTTAGCTGCTGCGTTTGGCTAAGCCAAATGAGAGGACCCCCTCAGTGAGCGTTACCCGTGTTTTAGTGGAGAAAAACCTGTTTTCCTCTTTCAAAACTCCTGGCAGAGATGGGGTGGTGTCTCCTCTGTGCAAGGTGGTGACGTGTTGGTGATAACATGTCCCAGCCACCGACTGACCCTTTGTGTCTGGGGCCAGAACTGTTTTTAAAACTACTAAGGGACAGCTCACAGCGCCCGCTGTTCACTGTGACAGACCGAGCACCACCAACTGCTGGTGGCCAAGACACCATGAAAGAGGCCTTCAACTCCAGAGACAGCTTAGTAGAAAAAAGTTTAAAAAAAAAAAAATAAACACATTAATACTGAACTCTTTGTTCTGCTTTTGATGGCCTTCACTATTCACGTTTCCGAGCTTTTCTCTGCAGCCGTAAAATTTCGAAGAGCACTTAAAAAAATATTAAAGCCGAGATTTTTCTTAAAATCACATGTTGCCAGACACAGGGGACTTGAGAGTAAAGCTCCAGATATAATCCTGAGATTTGGCAGTGCTCTTTGTATCATATGAAGTGATGGTCTACAGCACTCGCTAATTGCTGCAGGCTGAAAGCCGACTCTGGCTCCCGACAGGGATCTTCTGCTCATTCTCAGCACAGAATTTGTCCAGTTCTTCTGGGTAAGAGGGAAATATCACTTTCTAAAGGGCATAGGTACAAAAATTACTCAGCGATATACCCCTGCATTCAGCTTGAATGGTATTTTTAACTGCTTTATTCAAAACAAAAATTGAGTGTAGGCACCTAGAATGATCTACAAATGTGTTCCTGAATAATCATACAGGTTATTTTGTCTATAAAGGGTCTCCAAACCCTGTTGAAGACCAGCAGAAGAGAGCAGGGTGCTGGTTAAAGCAGACCATAGTTGGAGATCTGGGCTTGATGGACACATCCAGGTTCAATCCACATTTCCCCTCTGTGAACTGGGCTTTGTGCAGGTCCCCAGCAGAGGCAGTGTTACCTGGCAGGTACAGCACCAGTCTGAAAATAGTCCTCTTTTTAATGTTCATTAAAATGGGTCTATTTTTGGACCTTAGATCAGGCCCTCTTCTGCAGTGCTATTCCTGCCTGCCCCCTCTGAGTTGCCTGATTAGGCACAGAACCTTTTGGGGCAGCAGCTCCTGTCCCAGATGTGACACAGGGGGACCCTGCTCCAAGCCAAGGCAAGGTTTGGGATCGGGCTGGGCTCCTGCAGTCTCCATCAGGATGGATTTATGGCAGCTGAACATATTCTCCTTGGCCACAGTGGAGATGTGTAGGTGCCATTGGAGAGCCTGTCCCACGTCCTGCAGGTGTGGTGGCAGGGGCAGGACCTCCTGGACAGGAAAGGTGTTTTGCTGCAGAGCTGCCAAGCACAATCCTTAGGATACAGGAGAGGGAAGCTGGCCTCTTGCCCTTCTCCAGCCAGCTCCCAGCCAAATCCCCATTATCTTTACAAGCATCCTCCACCTGCTCCTGACTGTGCCTTTGCCAAGGCTCTGCTCCGCCTGTCCGTCATCACTGAGCAATTCTCCCTGTCTGGAGATGCTGCCTTTTGCTTTTGGCCACTGGGCAGGTGACCAAGGAGCTCCCAGCAAGGGCAAGGAGCCTTTTCACAGTGCTGATCCCACAGGGAAGCCACCTCTCCTATCCCATGGAGCTTTTCACACTGGAAAAACAGCAGCAATTCACTGTAAGGGGGGGGGATTGGGGCAAAAAGATGATTTATCTTGGGTGGGGTTGGAAAATAAGCATTTGCCTGCTCTCCTGTTCTCCTTTGCCCACCCCTGCCCTCGCTCCAGTGCCCACATCCCCATGCCTGGCAGTGCTGGCCCCAGCTTTGTCTCCGTGACACGTTCCAGCAAACTGCCACACAAACACAAACATCAAAGGGCTGGCATGTGTGTTTTCTGAGGCAGCTTTCTAGGTTTTACTGGGCTATAAAATACAGCGACGAGGATATAAAAACAAAGCTGTGATGGACTTAGCAGAGAGCCAAAGCAAGCGAGGAGAGAAATGATGAAAATGAGAAAAAGGGTTATGAGCGAGGAATGATGTATCAGCCCCGTGTCAGGAGGAACAGATTTTGGAATAACTGTGAAGAGCATAAAACTGGTTTAGTCATTAAGGAAAAAAAAAGAAAAAAATAGAAAAAGAGAGGAAAAAAAGGAGAAAAAAAGAAAAGGAGAAAATAAAAGCCTGATAAAAATGAATAAAGGAGGGAACTTCAAAGCATAAATTTCTCGACTGCGTGACACTGATGTTTTGAACAGTTGTTCTGTGTGAGATAGCAGCAGTGATTTTAATGAACTTTAAAGAGCAGTATAAATAGGAGCAAACAAAGAAAGACGATCACATTAGCTCAGAGCCAGGCACGGAGCTAATTGCCTGAACAGGATTTAAATGGCAGGTTATTATTTTTTTATTTATGTGCATAAACCTATTTTTCTATTTGGGCGCAAGAAAATAGAATAAAATAAACTCGAGCGTCTCAATTTGGGTTTTCCAAGGGAATCAAATGCATGCTTGATTTCCATGAAGAACGTGAGCTGCTGAGCCAAAGGGCACTGAAATGGAGTAGCAGAGAAAGCAGGAGCCTTTTGTTGGCCTGGGAGGGGGCTGGGTGGGGAGAAGAATTCATTTTAGTTTGATGCACAAACTCTCTCTGATGTTTCAAATGGATTTCACAGTGTGGCTGCATGGGGGACTCAGAGGATCAGAACCATCAGAAATGGGGGAAAAAAACAGGTCACCTTGTTCTTGGAGTGGGTCACCTCATTCTCATCCTAGGCTGGAGATTTTCTTAGGCTTTGGATTTTCAGCTTAGAGCATTGTTTGTACTCAGGCTGCTTCTTGCTTTCCCGTGTCCAGTAGCTGAAGGCTTGAGGTCCCCACTGCTGCTGGCAGTAGATGTGCAGAAGTGGCTGCAGGGGGAGGCAAGTGTGCTCTGTGTATGGCACCCACTTCTGGGCTTGGATACTGTGGGGCACCACTGGTGCCTGCTTTCCTGCGTTTATACACTAAATAAAAACTCTTTTTATTGATAAAACATATCTTACCAACATTTTATTGATGGTTAAAGAAAAATTACATTTTTTTCCCCCCAAAACCTGTTATGAGTGAGCAAAGAACTCAGTGAAGAAAACTCTGTGTGAAATAAATTAGAAAGCAAGTCAGCTAATGTCTGAAAGTTGGAAAATCATCGACCAGATTCCCTTGTGGGTCTGATATTTCTCAATGTCAAATCTCTCTCACCTGTTGAACATTTGGTGGACTAAGAGCCACCACTGTGGAGACAAGCAAAAGGATCCAGCCCTGCACATTTGCAGTGTTGAAAGCACCCTGGGCTGTGTAATAAGTGGGTTGTCTTGTTAGAGAAATTTGTGGTCCTTCAAGAGCTGCGAAGGAAGTTAATTAAAAATTACAATCTCTAATTGGGTACATGACTGGAAAGCCAACGTCCTGTGTACCTGAGGTGTGGAGCAGTGCAAATTCAGATTGCAATCACTGCTTTCTAATTCCCATCCTGACTCGCCCTGTGAAGACTTCAAAGTTTTGGCCCACTTCAAGCATTAATGAGCTTATCAGCTCTCCCCAAGGCCCCTCATCACTCTGCTGCTCGTGAAATAGGTTTCTTCACACTCCACAGCCCCTGCTCTCACTGTCACCTCTCAGCCTGCCTTTTTCTGTGCCATTTCTCCTTGGAAGAGGCACCTGCTGTGCAGCACATTGCTGTGCTGACCACCCATGATCCTTGGATGTTTTGCCAAAGACCAGCAGCTGAAGGAGGGAACCGTCTCTCTGATTTGTTAACCACAATTCTGGTCGTGGGTCAGAACAGTAGAGCCTGGAGAAAATCCAGCCCATCTCCCATCGGCTTTTCCAACTGTCACCCCCCATCATAATTTTCCTTCTTTGATTAAAGAGCAACGTGGATCCCAACAGAAGCCAACCTTCAGTGGAAATGTGATTAATCCGGACTTGATTCCGTATTTGCTTTAAATTAAAATTCTGGAGGAGTCCCTGTGCTTTTCATATTCCTTCCTCCTCACCACGAGAGGGACTGGCCCGAGATGGACATTTCTGAGCTGCTCGGATGGCGAGGTATTAAAGTGATTACAATTATCAGCACTGAGATTAAGGGATTTGGGTTGAGAAGAGAGGGAATTGGGGAAGGAAAAAGCAGAAGGAAGGCAAAGGAAGAAAAGAAAAATGCTTCAGTGCCTTTGCTGGCAACTTGGAAACAGCTTGTGTTTGCAGTCTATCAGCTCCTCTTGCCTGCTTTATTTTTAGTGGCCACAGTCTTGGATACCACGAGAAGTCCTTCAAAGTGTGTCACAGTTGGAGGAAGAAGCCAGCTCGAAGCAGAAAGGAGGCCCCACAGTTTTGCCAGCTTCCAGAATCCAGCCTGAATCGAATGCTTGCTCAAGGTTGCCGAAGGTTCAGGGAACATAAAGGCTCTTGCAGGGCTGTTTGCTGAAGGTTTAATGGGTCAGCCTGTTCTTTTTGGCTGGGCTGAGCCGCGTCTCTGAGCCAGAGCTCTGACTCCTTCAGTGCCAAACTCCCGCTGCAGTCAGTGGGGCTGACTTTGGGGAAGTGCTTGGCCTTGCCTGGCTTGAAGCTATTGATCCCCCTCCGAGGGATTCGGCTGGGTCACTCAGAGCAGGGACATCACAGCTCGGTTCTGCAGACCTGGCCCCGGCCATGCTGTGCCTGGGTGCTTCTGGCTGCTGAGCCTGGAGGCTCCACGCTGTGGGCCCTTGTTCCAGGTCAGTGGAGACCATGTCCCGGGTTTTCTCATTAGCATCACTCAGGATGAGCTGTTTGATATGGGTTTATTCATGAGGACCTTCCCTCCACGTGTCCAAGTGGGGACATGCAGCACTGACTTTGCCCTTGCCTGATCTTGGTTCCCCTCAGGGTAGGACTGACCCATCAAAACCTTTGTGTTTTAGCAGGGTACAAAGATTATTTTTATGCTTGAGACATAACAGTGAGTTAAGACAGAATGACTCATAACAGGAGAACCCATCCACCCTCCCCAGCCCCCTGACCTAGTCTGGACTGCAGCAGTTGCAGTTGGGAACAGCCAACTCCATCCCTGTGCTCCAGGCTGGAACACGCCCCGGATGGGTTGAGGTTTCTGCAAGTGTAGGTTTTTCTGAGCTTATGCAAACTCTGACTTTACAAAAGCCCGTGAATTGCCCAAATTTTTTCAAGGACAACCACAAGGACATCCCCAATAAAATGTCTGCTCCAAAGTGGGAAAGGCAGGGAGGAATTTTTAAGGAAAAAGTTGCTTGAACTGTTTAACTCAGCTAAAGAATGTTATTTTTGCTTCTCTCCTCGTCCCAGAAAGGGGCAGGTCATTTCAGATATAAATTAAAGAGAAAATATTGCTGGAGGCAGATTGTTCACCTGTAAAATCTCATCTCAAATCATTAAAGTTTGGCAAAGCTGTGTAAACAAGCGAGGCTGAGAAACATTCAGCAGCTTTAAAACTTGATACTGTATTGCAGATATTCATTGGCTATTACATCACATCAAAATAACAAGTTTTAACTAATATTAAGAAAATTTATGATCAGAACAGGCCAGAATTTAAGTCGCTGCCCTGTGTAAATGTAGATATGATTGCCTTTCATTTCATGGTCACACAGTATTTTTTTTTTAGATACCATATCAGAATCTTGTCAAGCGTTCAGTGGTAAGAGGTGAATAGTCTGGGTAAAGGATGTGCTATCGGATGTTTATGCTGCTCCCGGGAAACACTCCATAGTTCACTGACAGTGGTATCTTGGGACTCTTTATCAGGAATGTAATAAGGCAGAGATATGGTAAAATTCAAAACGTATTTGGTTTGGACCTCTGAGATCTGGAGCTCTGCAATTCACTGCCAGAGCAAAGCTGTCCCAAAATTGACCTGGAGAAACTTCTTGCACATTTTGGTGGAGTCCTGGAGGTTCGGAATGGCAGAGGTGAGAGGCAGCTTTCATCTGCTAAACAGTCTGTGCTTATTTTTTTTTTAAAAAGCAAACCGTGTAATTAATATTGGGTCTGATGAATTCCGAAATCCTTCATTGTTTCTTGCTCTTTTTTGCAGTCATTGCAATCCTTTTCCCCCATGAAAACTGGGTCTGTTCCACTGGTCAAAACAAAGCAATTCTGTTATATTCTGACACCAAAATCAGAACAATGAAGTGAACTGAAATCAGATTTTCTTCAGTGGATTACTGAGAGGCAAATTGAAATGGTATTACAAATAATACCTCATAATTACAATGGGAATGATGAGCACCCATAATCACACCTCGCAGCCCTGTTTGTTAATAAGAAAGCAAAGCAGAGGAGTGCTGTGACATTTTTCACCTTATTTTTAATGTAGCTTACAGTTTTCCGGCCAGAATTTGAAGATGGAGCAAATAGCCCTCACTGCCTCCAATACAAAGAGGCTGCAGTGCACTGACCAAACCTCTGACCTTGTTTTGCTTTGCAGAAGCAAAGACCCCCACCAAAGTCTTGATGTAGGGACGGGGAGTGAGTCCACAGGACTCTGCTTCGTTTCAGTGGAAACTCTGTGCATTAATCATAGGTTTGACGCACTAAATGTTTCTGATTAACATCCCGCTTAAAACCACATGTGCTCCAGCCCGTGTTCAGAGGCTGGAGCGGCACAGGTAACCTCAGGAAAACCAGGAACAGATGGCAGGACACGGCCGAGCCGAAAATCAGGAGAGACATTTGTCCACTTTAAGCAGAGCAGAAGCCAGAGCAGCAGTCGTGGCTGAAGGCTCTGAGAGGGCTGTGTCCCTCTGCCTTGGGGGGGTAGCATCCTGGGAAGGGGGGGATTGTGTCCCACTGGAGTGTGTGCCATCGCTGACCTTTCACCACGCTCCCGTGGTGGAGGAAGGTGCTCATGGTCAACGTGGCTTCTCACTGCTGGAGTGGCCAGCACTGATTTTTCTGGGAATGGGGAAAGGTATTAAAGTGGTCAGTAAGTGGGATATCCCAGACAGATGGTGGATGCCCCATCCCTGGGAATATTCAAGGTCAGATTGGATGGGCTTGAAGCAACCTGGTCTAGTGGAAGGTGTCCCTGCCCATATCGGGTGGGTAGAACTAAATTATCTTTTGAGATCCCTTCCAACACAAACCATCCTGTGATTCTATGATGGTGGCATCAGCAAGGGTGGGTTTGCTGAAATCTTTTGGATGCTGCTGTGTCTTTTCCTCTCTCCCCTCACCAAGATAAGGTTTGCTGCAGCCAGGCTGCTCTGGTGTGAGGTCTGCCTTGTATCCTCTCAGTGCTTTTAGTGCCGTTCCTGGAACTGCTGTGTCTGGGGAAAAGCATTTGAAAATTGCACAGCATTAGTGTGCTGAGGAGGAGGTAATGTATGGAAAGCATTTGACCTCCTCCTGGCTCCTGTGGCTGGGACAAATTCTGATCTCATTTGCAGCAAAGCAAATCCAGAGTACCTACATTAAGCACATTAAGTTTAGTGGAGTTACTCTGGGTTTATATTGCTGCACCTGGTAAATGGGAGATGTCACCAGCAGCCTTTCCGTGACCCAGGGGAAGGGAATAATGAAGGCAACCTACAAATGGAAGGATAAAACAGTTCCCGACAACAGGACTTTTGCAGGGGTGTGAAATTTATTGGGAGTTGCTGCAGGCTCAGCTTTATTTAAAACCAGCTCACGCTTTTGGTGCTGGAAGTATGGAATTGGGAACCTTACTACAGGCATCGCGTTTTTAAAACATGTCAGAGGCTACCTGGGGCCTGCTTGGAGAAATGGCTCATCAGAGCAGTTCAGAAAAAGTCAAAGCATGGGAAAGGCTGAGGTTTTACTTTCTCATTTTCCCTCCTTTATTCAAGAAGGAAGGGGGAGATGGAGAAGACTCAAATAACCAAAATGAAAGGGAAAAGAAGGAGGGAATGAAAACTTAAGTTCCATGCAAAATTAACTAGAAAAATTAAATAGTAACAATTGCCACATTTTTTAATTCTCTCTCTGCATGTGTAAAACACCGGTGGAAGATCCACCACTCATTTTAGTTTGGCTACCCACCTCCCCCAAACTCCAAATCCAACATCACCAAATGGTTTCAATGTTAAAGAGTCCTTTTATTTTTTCCAGTTATACAGAAAATTTGAAACATCTGGAAACTGAAGACTTCTTTGCATGCAGCATTTCCAGTCTGAGTCCCAAGAATCCTGAATCCCAAGAGAACCTGTGCTGGATCCCAGTGGTGGATGAGATGAGAGACCTGATTAAGGTGATGGAGGAGCCTGACTCAGGTATTGGATCCACTTTGGAGATGTGTTTCTCCATCGCTTTTTCATGGGAGACAGCCCAGCTTCCTGAGAAAAAACATAGTTGGTCTGTTGCCCACACATGTCAGATGTTAATATACAGATGATTGATTGTGAAAATATTTAAAGTTCCAGTGAGAACCTTTATTCATCCCAGTGGAGAGGCAAAAAGGGACTTTGAGCTCCGTGGCACATTTTATCCATCACGCTGGGTTCCTGTGTCCCTGTGGCTGGGAGCAGGGAAGTGAAGCTTTGTGGAGTGAGGCAGCTCCTCTCCCTCCATGTGAGTGACTGGTTTGGATCCCAACAGCCACACACACACTCAGACCCATCCCCTCATCGCTGGGCACCCCCATCTCTGCTGGGCACGTGTGGGCTGGCAAAAGAAACTACCTTTTAGTTTGGAATGGGGAATCCTGCTGGGAAAGGAAATGTGGAGAGTGGAGTAGAAGTTACCTGCTGAGATCTGAAAGGATCTTCTCTTGTTCACCAGGGCCAGACTCTTTTGCCTACATGTAGATGCCACCAGGGCAACGAAGGGGCCCAGTGCCCTGCAGGCAGAGAGCAGCCCTCAGTGTGGGTCCTCACCTCATGAAGTACCTGCCTGAAGCAAAAAGAAAGCCCTGAAAGTGTCTATTTTTCTCTGTTTTGTGTCTGCTTTTTCCTTCCTGGCTGTGTCCATGGCCAGTTCCTCCGTGTGTTGATTTTCTCCTCCACACCTCGTACTGTGAGGTTTGGTTTTGGGGCAGGCTGAGTCCTTGGCTGCTCATGTCTCATTCCATAGGTGCTTAAAGCCTCTTATTTGTCATTATCAGACTTAATTTGGACAAAAATGCCACAGATTAGATCTTTTTTACAGGACTTGGTTGTCAAATAGTTTAAAATCACATACCAATTTGTCAATTTACTTTTGGTTCTTAGAAAAGCCACACTGGGCTTTAGGAGTTGGTAAGTCTGGGGAACACACACTGGGATTTTCACATTACTTTCTGTGCAGGGGAAAACCCAGAGCTGGTGAAAATCCGAGCCTATTAGGAAGTTCTGGAGCTCTTTCTGCATTTCCTTGCTGATCCCAGGTAAGAAGTATCCAGCTGAAACCAATGCAGGTGTTTAGGGAGAAAAGAGAAAATTTTTCCTGAGTGCACAGGTAGGAGCGGTTCATGTTAAGCAGCAGGACTCCTGTGTCCCGTGGGATGCCTTGCCATGTGCTGGTGAAACACTCCTCAGTGTGAACAGCAGTGGGAGAAGGAGGGAAACAACATTAGCTTGCAATAACTGAGTGTATGAAAATTAGTAGGCGTTTGCCGTCCGAGCGCTGTTTGACTGAATTTCCTCGTAAAGCGAATTTGACAAGCCTGGAAGATGGTATTACACACAAGAGCTCCTGTTTGCTCCCTCTGCAGCGATTTGCAGCAGCTGCCAAAGACCCGAGGAGCTGTGGGCAGGGGGAAATTTCTTCCATGTGCTGATTTGTCAGGTCTTGTACCGCAGAACATGTCAGAGACTGGCAACTGCCCTTCTGCGGGAGGGTTTGGTGGCTCCTGTGCATCAGTGGGCTTCCAGTGCAGCTCTCAGAAGTGAGGTGTGTCTGGGCTCGCCAGTCCTGCATTTTTTTTTTACCAGGTTGATACAGTACACCTCCCTCACCCTCATTCATTGGTACATCATGTTTCTTTGCAGATAAAAGAAAACACAATAGCAGCACAGAATAAATGATAATTTACCAACCACCTTCCAGCGGTGAGCCCGGGGGGGTTCTGGAGCAGCCCTCCAAACCTGAGCCAGTGTGCTCTGCAGAGAGGAGAGAGGATTCTTCTGCAGAAAACGTTGGTTTCTGCCTTTGCTCCATGATTACTGACCTGACTTCCTTAACAAATACCTGATGGGGATGAACAGGAAACAGCTCCGCCGGTCGGATCAGACACAGTCCAGGACGTGTCACAGCCCCTGTAATTCTGAGAATTGAATCTAGGGCCAGATCCTCCAATGCAAAATATGTTAGGAACAAGCAAGCCCGAGACCTCGCTGTGCTTCTGCCAGGAGGTCCCACAGAGCTCTGGAGTTGGTTTAAGGACTTGGTTTAACCAGTTGTCTCGAGGAAATCGTTGGCTCTGTCCTGACTGTGTCTGACCCAAGTCCAACAGCACAGACAATACTGAGGAAATGGGTGACAATTACCACGTGTATTATTTTTCGTTTTATGTCCATCCTGTGGGTTGGACGAAGCAGCACGAGGGTCTGAGCCCCTTGGGGGATGCTGAGGCATTGTTAGAAGGGGCTCCAACACTGCCTGGCAGCAGACTGAAGAGGCTGAGCTTCAGCTGATACCCAATTAGCTGATTATCCCAAAGGGAATTGAAAATGAAGGTTATCTTTCAACTTGTGATGAGCTTCCAAATAAATATTCAACATGCATTTAATAAGACAGTTTTATGCATTATTTAAGTATCAATTGATGGGTAGAAGACGAAAGACTACACTGCTGCTGCTGAGGTCTGAAAGGCAAGGGCAGAAATCTGGTGAATGAGGCATTAAAGGAGATTTGTATCAGTCATTTTATTAGAGTGTTATTTACACAGTAATCATGGCAAGAATCATAGTAAGAATTCATTTCTGCATTGTGGTTGTTTGGGGATCTTTTGTTTTTAAAACACAAACAGCAAGGGTACAAGATGAATGAGATTAGGGAAGAGGGGGTGTCAAGACAGAGGTGCTTCAGCCTCCACCTCAGGGCCAGATCAGCTCTCCTGGGGCCAGGGTGTAACTTTGTCCCTTGGAGTTTTGTGCCTGGGTCAGGGGTTAAATCTTTGGTTCGTGTCAGGGGTTAAATCTTTTCCCTTGAACTTGGAGGGTTTGATTCTCCTCTTGCTCTTGCTTTGGGCATATTTCAGGATGGACTTCACTGGGGCAGAAGCCCTCTCTGAGGAGTGACTCTGCTGATGAAGGACAGTCCAGCTCCTCATGTGTACTGGGAATTTTTAGTGTTGTAGTGGGAAGTCTGGACTGTTGCCTCTTTCAGAGTTTCTGGAGTGCTCATGCAGGGTGCAGAGCAATGGTGTGCCCTGTTCACATGGAGCAATAGTGTGTGGCTGGGGGCTCCAAGGACTCACCCCTTCATCAGGGCTGTCTGACATATCTGACAGTGATGCCCTGTACTTTCCCCTCGCTGATATTTTTGCTCCTCCAAAAGTATTACCTAAAACCTTGATGACATAATTTAACTTGGTCCCGTCCTGCCAGAAACCCAGCACTTGGACCAACATCCTGTGGTTTCACCACCATGGAATGTCATTGCAGCTCTTCTCCTGTGGGATAACCGAGAGCAGGATGAGCCTCCAGCCCTGGGAGAGACCACTTGGTAAATTAAATAAACCAGTGACCTCTGAGATGGGTGAAAACAAGAACTAAAGGAGGAGAGAGGGTTTTCTTCCCTCTGCCTTTATAGTGCTCCATTCTCCAGCTGCCCAGTGGGACTCAGCTCCCATGGTATTCCAAATATTATTATATGCTTTTTTCTTTTCTTTTTTTTTCTTTTTAAGAAAAGGTATTAAAAGAAAAGGTACTAAAACAAAAACAGTGGGTCTGTCCTGATTTGTGGGACTTCCTGTTTCAGCTCTATCAGCTAAGAAATTTATTAATGTAGTTGGGATTATTTGTCTTTGCTCTTACAGAATGTTTTTCCCTCCAAAGGACAAACTACCAGTGTATTATTAAAGGGAGGTCAGATCCCAGTGCCCTTTTCCTTGTTGATTCAGTGTTTGGAGAGAAAACTCAAAGGGTGGGTTTTGTTAAAGGATGCTGTTGAGAAATAAGAACTTGAATTCAATTTGCCTTTTGCCTTCAATTTTCCACTTTTCCCTCCCTCTTTTGCTCAGTGCAACATGACCTATTTTCTGTTTATATGCCGTTTCCCAGCCTAATTTATCCAGTACTGAGTATTTGCATTTTCATTACTTTTAAGAAAGATTGCATCTCCATTTTAATTGAAAAAATCACCTGTTTTGTTTGAAATATAAATAATTGTCAAATGTTTTCCCTGATGTTTATGGAGATTTGTTTTAGAGCCTTTATTTTGCATCTGATGTTTTGATGCTCTCTTTAATTTGGTGCACGTGGCCATATTTCTTAATATCTTTAAATGATCTCAAGCATATCAAAAAGGTAGATTTTTCAAAACAACTCAGAACTACAACTCTGAATAATTGATTTTTTACTTTTGCTTGTTAGGCTAAAAAAATGTTTCTTAATTTCTTTCTGATAACACTAAGAGGAGGATTACTCAGAAGAATAAATAGGAGACCCTAAAAGTTTAGTTTGATTCATTTTGCTTCAGCTGCAAGCTCTGAAACCATTTAAATCTCTCCTTAAAAATTAAATGCTGACGATTTCTCTGAAAAAAAAATGCACTTAGGAAGGCAAAATTTAAACATTTCAAAACACCTTCAGAATGCTAAGTAGAAACATTTTTTCCTTTCCCAATTATGCCCATTTTCCTTCCTTAAAGAAATTATGGTCTCTTCCTTACTATGGGATGGTTCCCATTCCTAGTTACCGTCGGCTCCCAAAATTCAGCAAAGAAAATGATGCCTCTTCAAGGTAATTCATCCCTTCTGCTTTTCTCTAATAATAAATCTCCTAAATGATGGTATTTCGTGTATTTAAGGTTAGAAGAGACGAACCTGGGCCTGGAGATGTGGGATGTTAAGCTCAGCCTATTCTGTGCAGTGTTTAAACAGGCTCACTTGCACAGTGAGGGTGTAAATGGGTTGTGTGTGGAGTGAGACTGTGGGGCTCAGAAGGGAAAGGCATTAACATCACGAGCAATATGCAGATTAGTCGATATTAACAACCACACTCATTTAGAGGAAGCTGATGAGCCAGCAGAGGAGGTTCCTCCACGGAGCGAGGATCATACAGCGACCTTGGCTGGAGGCAGGAGAGGTCAGGCTGTGAAATATGGTCATGCTCTTAAGGGCTTTTGATGCTTTTAAGGTGCTGCAGGTGTGTGTCAATACCAAAGCTTCATTAAAGCCTCCCAGGGTCCTTCCATCCCCTTAACAATGTCCATTTTGCTATTTCTGCTGGATGCCTAAAATACCACATTGTGTTTTTGGCTGGTGCTGGCAGTTCAGGAGTGGGTGGACTGATTGACTCTCTTAGGAAATATTTAGAGATTCAGGTAGTCTAAGGCATGGTGGAAAATATTTAAATCCCAGGTGCCATATTTTTATGGAGGGACCTGTGTGTGTCTGTAAGATGCAAGTTTGCTGCTTGTTTTGGAAGAAGGACTAACAGTGTTTTGATTATCTCTGAGCACACTAAGCTGACTCAGTGTAATGTAATTAATGAGGCCATCTTCCATTAGAGGACAGTGGGAAGAGCTCCTGGTAATTACTTCACAGGCATCAGAGCAGTGTTGCTGAAACAGGAGCTCTTGGTGCCCAGATGATGGGGTGGGATGTTGATTCTTCACCAGGCACCAGCTGCAGCCTCAGTTGTTGCTGCAGGAGCTCAGGGTGAGCAGATGGAGCTGCTGCTGCCTGCCCAGAGCGTGGCCCCTGAGGGCTGTGTTGGCTCAAGGAGCAGGCATTTGCTCACACCAACACAACCCCTCTCCACTGCCAGTGTTCCTTTGGCCATGCTGGGACCTCTGAGGATCATCTGAGGACAGCCTGGGCTCAAGCCACTGCTCCCAAGTGAGGGTGTGCTTGGTGGACAGTTTTGATCTTTGCAGTGACATGGATGCATTCCAGAAAGTGCTGGGATGTCCTACAGGGTGTTGAATATAGAGATCAGTGCTGGCTTCCCTTGCTGCCAAGCTCTGGAGAAAAGTCCTGCTGTTTTGTCAGCTTGCCTCAACTTCCCCATAATTGAAATTACGAGTGGAGTGGCCTGGGAGAGACTTTATTATTCCCTCATCCATTTGTTCAGAGACATGGACATGTGAGTGCTGGAAGCATCTAAAGCCTCATCTAGCCTGACCTGCTGAATAGCAGACTATAAAGTTCTGTCCATTAACCTCAGCACTGAGCCCACTAACTAATTTCTGGCTGAGACATCTCTTCCATTCTCGGCCTGAAGAGACCCTGTGGTGGACAACCCACCATTACCCTTAACAGCTCCTTTCAGTGTCCAGCCTGTGTCTCCAGTTAAAGCAGTGATTATCCCTGCTGCTCCTGTCCTGTCTGATCCTGCTTCACTGCAGTTTGCAGCCTGCACATGTCACACGTGAGGGTCAGGACTTGGCTGGAAGGTTGCTGTAGGTCAGGAGGGAGGTGGTTTGGGTTGAGGGGGTGGATACAGGGAGCCTGAGGTACGAGGGTCATGTCTCAGGAGTCTGACCGTATTTTGAGTGGTAACCCTTAGCTCTGGTGGCTCAGTGAGGGCTCAGGCAGGATCAGTGCTGCTGTCCCAGGGGATTGCAGGGGTGTTGCCAGAGCGGGATGGGGTCCTGGGGGATCAGTGGAGCTCTGCAGAGGATGGCACTCACTGCTCTGACTGTGCATGGCATCAGGGCTGATCCAGCAGGTTCCTGCTGGGTTTCCTTGGTCAAACTAGATGAGAAAGTGCAGTTCTCCCATGCCTTGCCTGGCTGCAGTGCTTGTCTTTGTTATCGCAAGCCCTACATTCACTTACAGAATCATTGGGCTTCTTGTTCATTTGCTTCCTTGGGCTTCTAATTAGAGCTGAGACAGCAAAGCCTGGTTTGGGAGACCACCAGCACAGCCCGTGGGGGAACACTGAGGCTCCTCCAGGTCAGGATGAGCTTTCTGCAGAGTGACTGTGGGAGTCAAGGGGTAGATTTGCCTTTCTCTGCACTGAACAAACACAGTGAGGCTCAGCCTGGTCCACTCTCCTGCAGTGCTGCCTGAGCAAAGGGGCAGCAGCCCTGCTGGCTCCAGTGAGGGGATCCATATTTCACTGGGAAAAACTGTGGGTGAATATTGTGACAGGGAGCCTGGCAGCTGGAGGTGGCCTCCCGAACAGCTTTGGATTGACCACCTCTGTTTGCAGAGTGCGGGTTTTTTTTGAGCTTGTCATTTTTAAGGGCATTGATTTTAATGTGTTTTCTTTGGCTGGTGATTTGACACCGAGGGAATTGGCTCCAAGAAAGAATGGCATTCCTTGGACTTTCACCTCAGCATGCCTTGACTGGAAGCTCTGGCTGTCAGTGGTACCCAGAGAGAGTTTTGTTGATGAAAACCGTTCCTTGTATCCCTCCCATGCAAGTGCTGAAATAATGAGCCATTTGTTTGGAGGGTTGTCGTCTTCCCCATGGACAGGTGCCATTTTGAGTGAAACCATCACAAACAGCACACACAGCTCTCATGGATGTTGCACAGCACCATGGCAAAGAACAGACTGTGGTGTTCCCTAATGCAGTGGAGACTGCCAGATATTCCTGAGCTGATGGATAATTGACATCAGGAAATGTTTGCAACTGGCTGCTCATGAAAGCCTTGGAGGAATTCTGAAGCCCGAGCTTTCCCTCATTGAATGTTTAAGGCTGGAAAAGCCCTCTGAGATCATCGAGCCCAACTATTAACCTACACTGCCAAATTCACCAGTAAATCATGTCCCTTAGCACCACATCTACACATTTTTTTAGCATTTCCAGGGACAGCCATTCCACCACTTCTCTGGGCAGCCTGTTCCAACGCCTTCCTGCTCACACCCAAAATTTCTAGCAGGCTGATGTTTGCATCTGGGACAGTTTCATCAGGCAAAGCACCAAGTTTATGACCCTACAAATGGCACGATGGCTTTTGTTCTCTCCTTGGTTACATGTTGGAGGAAAGCTCAGCTGTAATGGGATGAGCCAGGTCTGGAGTGAGACACAGGCTCAAAGAGCTCAGGCTGTTTGGCTTGCTGAAAAGAAAGTTTGAAGGCAATGTGGTCACAGCAGGTAATCCCCTGCACCAGGAGATGTGTAACAGATAGAAGAAGATCTAGTGGATGGATGTTGAACTTAGGTTGGAAATAAGACAACTGTGGAGCAACACAGTAATTACCCAGTGGAGCAGCTGACCAGGGCAAGAGGGAAATTAATTCTAGCTTGGATACTTCACCTGGAACCTGGATATCTTCCTGGAAGGGATGCTCTAGTTCAGCCGTGTGTGAGCTGGATAACATTACACACCAATGGGAAAAACAAACTGAAAAATGGTGTCCTGGATCTTTTCACACACTGGGCAGCTTTCCCTGGTGTTACTGACCTCACCACAAAAACAGTTATTTCACCTTTGAAAGTAGCTGCTCTGGGCTCTGCACCTTTTAAAAGTCACTTTAATGGCAATGTGGAGGGCTGGTCTACACTCCTTCAATGGGGAGAGCTGGTTATGTGTTACAAGGGCTTTTCCTGGAAAACATAAAAGTATTGGGACAACTGAATTGTTTCATTTTACCCCAATATTGTGCTTGATTTTTGGGGCTATTTCTGCCTGGTACGTTCAACCATTTTTCTTTAAAGCACGATTGGCTTTTAGACAAGGAAATAAAATGTCACTTTGAAGGGAAACAGTGAAAACCTGGTTCTGAAAACTGGCAAAGTGGTGGTTGTCAGGTCTGTGCCAGGTATCACCTTCTCTCTCCCCCAGCTGCTTGGTGCTGGAGTCTGCTGCTGAAGCCCTGAGTGCAGCCAGGGCAGGGATGCTCTTGGGGTTTGTGTTGCAAACTCTTCCAGGCTGTGGTGAGACTTCAGGTGTGTGGGCAGAGCTGTGTGGCCGTGCAGGTGTTATCAGTGCATCCAGCAGTTGCAGACACACTTTCCTGGTGGGATCAAGCATTGGATTCTTGTGGCAGGACTGTCTGCAGCCCCTGTTGCAGTTGTGTGAGGCAGCAGAGCTGCACACCCAGGGCCAAAAGCATCATGTGTAGTGTTTCACTCCTGAAAGGCTTCACTAGGATAAGGCAAGGTGGAACGGGGCATAAATCACAATCAAACAGCTGTGGTGTGATGCTGTGATCTCCCTCTTTGTGGTATTCTCTCAGTTCATCAGCTTTATAGCTGGGGCTTGGGAGGGCTCTGTGCCTGATTCTTGCTAAGAGTTGCAGAGATCTGTTAATGTGGGGCAGCTGCCGTGGCTGTCGTAGCAGTTCTGGGCTGCAGGTCGGTGTAAAGGGATTTGGACAGCACAGTTCCATCTGAGGGGCTGTCTCGTTAATGCTGCTTTATTGGATGACTCCTGGAAGCAGTTTTCCTGAGCTATCACAAGGGTTTGTAATAAATCTTAATGAGGCACCCCTGCTATGATTAATCATTTGTTTCTCTAGCAGGATCATGGCTTATAGTCCCCAGGGAAAAGGAGAGGAACCTCAAATCCTGCATCAGGGCAGTGTCAGTGGTTACCTGGCTCTTTGCTATCCAGCTAGGAAATGTTGCTGCAGCCACCCCAACTCCCCAGAACATGTCTGCTGTTTGTAAAAGTCAGCATTTGCCTCCCAAGGCAAACAACTCTCTTGAATGGGCTGCTTTGTTTTAACCCAAGGGATTCTTTCCCTGCCTCTCATGTTATAAAGAATCCAGGAGGGATTTACAGCCAAGTCAAGAGAAGAGGTGACAGAGCCAGAGGTAAAGCCCACCTTTACCACAGCAAACGCTGCTGTGGCTGCTTTCACTGTGTTGGTATTGAACAGCTCTGCCTGAGCACTGAGGCCACTGGCTGAGACTTGGAGGACACAGTGAAGGCAGCAGCTTTGTGGATCTCAAAATCTGAACTAAAGCTGAAGACCAGAGCTGACCAGCTTCCCAAAGGTGTGTGTGACACATTAGGCCAGTCCTGCACCTTCACCCCCTTCCCCTTCCTTTCCACGTTACACGTCCTGTGTGGTTTCTGACACCATTTTTGCTGTCAGCAGTGAGCAGACACATCCCAGTGTGGGGGGATTTCCAGCTGGGGAGGCACAGGAAGCACGAGGTAAGTGAGCTTGGAGAGATCTCAGGGAGCTGCAAGAAATGTAAATTAAATGCATTGCTAATTTGCTGGCAAAATTCATGGTTGTCAGTCACTGGTCTGATTGAAGACAGATCCTGTCAGAAACATGTCCATGTGGTCTGGTTGGCCAAGACACAGGCTTTTTAATTCATTACTGCATGATCTCTTGATTAAAACACTGACATGGTTTGTAACTAGTAGAGGTCCTTAAGGGAGCAGATCTAAACCCTGTTGAAGTGTACCTGAGTCTTTAATTGACTGCAGTAGGCTCTGAATCAAACCTTGAAGTACCTGTTAATTTGGAACCCTCTAAAGGGACGGAGTAAGGGCTGTGCTGGTAAAATAGAGGTTGGACAAGGTGATGGAGTGAGAAATCCCCAAGGGGAAGGGTTCAGTTACAGTGATCTCCACTGCTTTGTTAAAAGGATTCAAGGCAGCAAAATTATCTTAACCCAGGCAACATGGTGTAATCCTGTAAGTGGGTTAAACTTGTAGGGTGGCAAAGATTCATCCCATTAAACTTGGGGACTTATCTATGGTGTCTGAAGCCGAGTGTCATTGCCCTCAGCAGTGGAGAGCGAGAGAGGAATGACCAGAGGATGATCTGGATTTCTGTGGTCTCACTGCTTTGGTAGCTGCCTTTCCTCTCCCTTTGGACAAAGAGGGCTGAGGGAGGTGCCTGCTGTTCAGTGGGGACACTCTGGATCCACAGGTTGGAAACTGGGAATAACCTGAGAAATATTGTGGACATCCCTGTCAGTGGGAATTCTAGTGACTTGCTGTGCTTGAAAGGGCTGAGGTACCCTTGGGGATTGTTCTAAAATGAGGTCTGATAAATTCATGGAAGGGATTGTATGACGAAGAAGAACTCCTAGGGATTGGAAAGCCTACCTAATCTGGTGGTATCTCCAGGGGGTTTAAAAGAGATCACTCTTTCTTTGTACCATATTTATATACATTCAGTGAACACTGGGTGCATCTGCTCACCTTTGATATCAGGAAGGAAGAGTTTTCTCCTGTAAGGAGTAATTTGGTTTCTGGTGGGTTGAGGAAGCTCTTCCAGTCTCTGTAGCCCTGGGACCTGCAGGATGGCAGGGGGAGGCAGTTCTCTTCAGACCTGGTGGCATTACGTTCTCTTTGATGCCCAACAGTTGCCCTCAGTCTTGAAACCTGGGGTCAAGAGGGAATTTTTCACCCAGATTGATTTGGTGAGGGCTCCAGGGGATTACTTGGTAGTTGTGGCAATTTTCTTTTTTCTTATTTTTTTCACCTTTGCTTTACCCACCTAAACAACAAGATCTGCTTCCCATGTTCCCCCAAGAGCCGTGTCTGAATTCCCTCCGTGTGCTTGCTGGCCCTGAGGAGGAGCCACGTGATTTCTGCCAGGCTTCACGTGAGAGATAGGAAAGGAGACGTGAGGGTGTGATGGTAAATAAGGGCTGATTTGCAGGGGAAATGGAGTGCAGGCCCGGGGAGAGACAGACACAGCTCATACCACTGGAATGCAGCTGCTGATGGACTGCTTGCGTTTAAAAGACAACGGTCTAAGCCCAGATGTTTGAGAACTTCATCATGGCTTAGAGCTGGCATAGCAATGAAAGGGCTCTTGTTTGGGAAGTTTATTTGAGGTTTGAAGAGAGGCCTTTAACAGGAGCTGCGTTGAAATCCGTGTGTTCTGGGTGTGGAGAGCTGGCGAGGCCGGAGTGCTGCCATCCTTCCTGAGGGACAGATCTCCACCTTGCCACTGTCCCCCCCCAGCATCGAGAGGGATGCGAGTTCTCGCGGCTGGTTGAGCACAGCCACGCTGCTGTGGCTGGAGCACAGCACCTGGGTGGTGCAGGAGGTGACAAAGGGGTGGCAACAGTCCCCATGGGGAGGAGAAGGGATGGAATTCAGGGAGAGAGTGGAATCCACTGTGTGTGTCAAAAGGCACCCCTAACTCCAGGCAACCATGTGCTAGACATAAAGGATAGGAGAGCCTGTATCCATCCCATTTATGTCCCTTGCCCATCATTAGGTCCAAACCATACCCAAAACCACCTAATGATCTGAAATTGTTAATATGGGAGGCTGAAAGCATTAAAAATTGCACTGAGCTGCCAGCTGAGAGCTGGGACTTCTTTTTGGGGCCATTAGATGACAATGTCCTTACAGCCCTGGGAACCTGGCATTACCTCGTGCTGCTGCTCCATACCCATTTTATTTTTTGAGGTGAGCAAGCTGAAGCAGTTGCAGTAACACACTGAAAGGAACAGACAAATACTGCTGTTTCCTGTGGAGTAATTCACCATAAATGGTCCCCTGTATGCCAGGGAAGGAGCTCCTTCGGTGATATTGCAGTAGGGCTGCAAGTCAGGCTCAGGAATTCGGTGGCAGATAAACGAGACCGTGGCAGGAGAGTCAGACCTACTGAGTTCATGTGGCAGAGCTGCTGCTGTGGCCAGCAAGCTGCAGTCTGAACTTGCAGCCTCACTGATGTGAGTGGCAACATTCCCATCGCCTTTCAGGGACAGCACTTTGCCCCCACGCTTTCTAATGTGCAGCTGGATCTTTCCCAGTGATCCCATTAAGGCTCTTCAGGGAACTGCGGGGAAATTATGTTAAGGAGATAATTACAGGGGAGCCTGGATAAAAAGGCAGGTCAAGAACAATTTGAAGAGTTGGGGAATGGCTTCAGTCAGCTGAAGAGGTGTCATGAGGTCTCTATTCTCTCCAAGATGTTTTCTCACTGCCTTGGATGAAACTTTAGCTGCAGCTTTGTGGGTGCTCCTCTGTGTTTCAGTGTTTCCCTGGCACAGAAACCTCTCCTTGCTGTATGTAATACCAGGTACTGGAAGAGCTGGAGTTAGCTGAGAACAGTTGGATTATGGGATTTAGAGACAGATGGGACCTTTTCCATTCTATTTTTTATGATTATCTCACAACATAACATGTGAGGCAGTCACGTATTTCATATTCACACAACAAATTATGCATCTCGTATGAAATAGCTCTCGCTCCCCTCTCTGAAATCGAGTATGAATTTCCATCTGGAATATATAATGTGGTTTCCATATGTACAAACAAAGACTTGTTACAAGTATCAAAGCAGAAAGGACGTTTTGGATGATAATGTGCTGTGGAAGTGTCTGCCCAGTGAATGCATGAGAGGTGTCATTTGATTCACAAATCCTGGGACAGAGGCTGAGCTCAGGGGTGGGGTTGGAGCCCAGAGAACCTCTGATCTTCTGGTTAAGGACCCTGAATTTAAGACCTCCCGTGCTGGAGTGGGCTGTAATGTCTGAAGTCCAGGCTTTACAAACAAGAGATCAAACCTGCTTTTCAATCTGGAAAATACTTGATGTCTTGTTTTCCAAAGCTCAGCCTAATTGGGTGCTGAGCAGCTGGCTGTTTGTAGGTGGTGAGGGTGTTCATGCTCTCAGTGTCACCCTCCTGTGTGCTGCTTCATCCCCATCCTGGGCCAGCCCACCCTGAGTGCCTGCAACAAGCTGCAGTGGGTTGGTGCTGTGGGACAGCTTTGGACACATCTCCTGGTGCCAGCCCTGATGTTTGGTGTTGTGGTGGGGTGACCCTGGATGGACACCAGTTGCTGCTCCATCAGTCCCTTCCTCAGCTGGGCAGGGGAGAGAAAATGTAACAAAAGCCTTGTGGGCTGGGATGAGGGCAGGGAGAGATCACCCAGCAACTGCTGTCATGGGCAAACCAGACTTGACTGGGAGGAAATTAATTTAATTTGTTATCAATTAAATAAGAGTAGAATAATGAGAAATAAACCCAAAACTAAAAAAAA
The DNA here is from genome assembly GCF_001604755.1 of Lepidothrix coronata. Classification (NCBI taxonomy): domain Eukaryota; kingdom Metazoa; phylum Chordata; class Aves; order Passeriformes; family Pipridae; genus Lepidothrix; species Lepidothrix coronata. Next base: position 212,844 of record NW_016690422.1, on the reverse strand, counting down.
AATCCTTCTTCCTGGGCTCAACTTCAGTCCTGAATTCTCTCATTCCTCCTGTGCCAGCAGTGCAGGGGATGGGGAATGGGGCCTGTGGTCAGTCTCTGCCACTCCTCCCTCCTCACTAGAAAGACTCCTCACATTCTTCCCCTGCTCCAGTGTGGGGTCCTTCCCATGGGAGACACTTCTCCATGAACTGCTCTAGCATGGGTCCTTTCCATGGGGTGCAGTCCCTCAGGAACTGCTCCAGCATGGGTCCCCCACAGGATCACAAGTCCTGCCAGCAAACCCACTCCAGCAGGGGCTTCCCACAGGGACACAGCTTTCTTTGGGCATCCTTGCTCTGGTGTGGGGTCCTCCCCAGGGTGCAGGTGGATCTCTGCTCCCTGAGGACCCCCATGGGCTGCAGGGGCACAGCTGCCTCACCATGGGCTGCACCTTGGGCTGCAGGGGAATCCCAACTCCCACTCCTTGGAGGAATTAACCATTTCAGATCATTAGGTAGTTTTGGATCTGGTTTGGACCTAATGAAGGGCAAGGGACATAAATGGAATGGCTACAGGCTCTCCTGTACTTCATGTCTGTCACACATGCCTGGAGTCAGAGGTGCCAGACCTTGGGACAAACACTGTGAATTCCACCCTCTCCATGAAGTCCATCCCTTCTCCTCCCTATGGGAACTGTTTCCACCCCTTTGTCACCTCCTGCTCCACTCCAGGTGCTGTGCTCCAGCCACACCTCCTGTCCCTCCTTCTCACTGCCCTGGGTGTCTGTAGGGTGTTTCTCTCCCATATTTTCACTCCAGCTGCAATTCTACAGGAGTTTTTTGCCCCTTCAGAAATCTGTTATCCCAGAAGTGCTGCCACTGTCACTGATGGGCTCAGCCCTGATCAGCTGGAGGTCTGACATTGGCTCTGCTGGACACAGGGGAAGCTTCTGGCAGCTTCTTACTGAAGCCACCTCTGTAGCCCCCCACTACCAAATCCTTTCTAGGCAAACCCAGCAGAGGTACCTCAGTGTGACTGTGCTGAGGCTGGGGAGAGTTTCTGCTGCTCTTGCCTCCAAACCAGACAGACAGTCTGGCCCTGCTGCAAGCCAAAGGTGCCCCACTGCTAATTTAACATCTTAGTTTCTGCTTAGTTTCCATTACACATAGAACATGTCACAGTTTTCACTTTTTTTCTTTTTTTTTTTTTTTTTAACTTATCATATCCTCAAAGCCTGTCTCTGAAGGGCGAGTGGATTATTTATTGCACAGCGCAGTTTTGTGAGGATCTGTGGAAATGGCATCTGGTCTCCAAATGGAGACCACCTCCCCCCTCCAGGTCCTTAAGAGAACATGACAGTAATTGAGCAATAATGAAACTTTTCAGGAGGAGTGTCGGAAAGTTCAGAGTGGTGTGGGGGAGTTATAAATCTGGGCTGAATTTGGCTTTAGGAAGAAACCCCGTTATAAACTTATTAGCTGCTGACACTGTGCCTCTCTCACCTTGCCCAAGATGTAAAGCTCACCTCAACACCGTCACGCTGCCTTTCACTGGCACCTGACTCAAGGTGCTGCTGTCTCAGGCACTGCTCTGCCTGCTGGGAGATCAGTAGCAGAGATCAAGCACATGCTCTGCTGCCTGAGATGGGCTCTGGCCAGACCTCTGTGTGTTTTTCCGACTGGGACAAACCTTCTTCCCATCGAGCTGGAGTTTGGGTTGCTCATTCCTGCAGCAAGAACTTTGGCCAGACCTTCAGAGGTTTGCCATCTGTACCTCTCCCTTTTGGAGTAATTTTGTCCCAACAAAATATTGAAGCCTTGGCTTCAGTTTTCTTCAGATTAGCTTTTGGGTGCCTAAATGGAGACTTTTATCCATCTTCAGAGTCCTGTGATCATTACTCGTGTTGTTTCTAATTTGTGTCTCTCAGAAAAGATTGCCCTTTTCCCGTCCTCCTCTGAGTGACTGATGGGTTTAGAAATAAATCCAGAGTTTCGAATTCCAAGCTGGGAATCTTTTAGCACTGGAAGGCTGTTGTTGACATGTTAAATTCTACTCTTAGATTGCAGTTAGTTGCCTCCAGCTTGCAACCTAAAATCAAATGACTTGTCTGAGGAAATTCCATAGGCTGTTGCTACAAACAGTGGTGGGAAATGGGCTTTTCCAAACGGTGATTGATCTCAGCTATTTTGGACATGGATGAAGGTGCATTTCCATGGCTGGCAGAGGTGTGTGGGTGGTGACATTGTGTTGGACACCTCACTCTGAGACTGTGAATTAATACTGTTGTTTAAAAATTATTTCTGACATGGTCTGGGATCATCATCAGCCAAGGGTTTTGTCTTGATTAATCTTTGACATCTATTGTGCAGTCATTTCTTGATCCATGTGATGGGCAGCTTGTGGTGGCCCCTGGTCAGAGTAGTTTTGTTAGTAGTTAAAATGACTGATAAAATTTTACAATTTGTCCACCCATGGTCCTATCAAGGACTGAAACTGGATCTTCTTGACAATAGTAGGAAAATAATATGGTTCATCTCTTCCAAACTGGTACTTGGGTATCCTACATTCATCCAAAATAACTAAAAGACATGTAAGGAATCTAAAAATACTGATCTGACTGAAAAATCTTTTCTTCATCTGGCTTTGTGAATCTTGTGAACTCTTGTTTCTCCAGTCAGTGGTTACAAAATACAGCTAAGTGTCTTTTGGGGAGAATTGTGGAGGGACCACGCATTTAATTAATAGTGGTTGCATGTGTCTAAATAAATTCCTGCAAAAAGTGACATTTTTAAGGAGATCTCGTGATAAAATTGCTCTGGAGGCAAAGTTAGGGTTTCCCAGTATCACATTTAATTAACTTAGTCTGACTTTTATAGGGCTTTGTGTTATGCATTTCCTTCTTCAGTAAACAAATGGCAGAAAATTAAAGCAGAGCAACTGCCAATGAACAGTAAATTTAATTGAAAAATAATGAGTTGCCATGGGGTGCCGTGGGGTTCTGCAAAGATAACGTTATTTATCTTGGAAAAGTTCCACTTGCATTTGTCACGACGTGATATACGTCTTAGTGGAACAAAAGGGAAAAATACAGCATGGGATAGGAAAGGGCACAGGCTGAATTCCTCACCCTGAATGTGGGGCTGGGGTTTGGTGGAGTGAAAAGCTGATTTCCTGCAGCTCAGTACAATTTCCATGTGATGCATCACTGAGTGAGACGCGGTGTCAGGAAGAGAAGTGACTGGAATCCGCAAGGTCCGGATGAGCAGGAAGGAAGATGAGCATCAGCATCACAGGAGGGGAGAAACATGTGAAACGATCCCGGTTCTCATGGTGAAACAAAAGACTGAACATTCTGAAACAGGTCTGAACGTTCCCTCTGCTTTTCCCATCTGTCAAGGGAAATGGAGTGTCTGGAGAAGAGCAGAGCGAGCCCTTGGATAAAGGTGCTGAATTAAGGCAGCAGAGAGATGTCTTAATCTTGGGTTAAAAAGACACATTTGTATCCCCAGGTTTGTTCCTCTTTGTGAGCCACTTGAAATTCAGCCTGGTGGAATAACTGGGCTGTGAGCAGCGGGAACAGTTGGAAGTCGTTCACTGACAGTGGAGTTATGGAGTTACTCTGGATTTTCAGCGGAGAAGCAGATCCCAAGCCCAGGGTGCCTGTGGGCAGAGATGGTGTCCTGGGCATGCCAGCCCTCCCACTGAGCTGTGCCCCGTGGATGATCCCTCCGTCTCCCCGCACACCTTTCTTGGATCGCACACATGGAATGTGATGTGGAGCAGCTCCTTTTTCGCAACATCTGGTTTCCAAGCCCATCATTTCCCAGCAGCTCCCACTCTGCGGCAAAACCCACCTTATTTACAGCCTTCACATTTGGAGGGCTCAACAGAGCCCAAATTTGGCTGACATTTGCAGGTCCCTGCTTTTCATTTCGACCCATTCTTGCTTTATTTTTAGCTGTTATAAAATGACACATGTTTCCGTCTTTTAGGTAATGAGATGCTTTCCACTTAATTCAATCACTAGTTAATTTGATCCTCTATTTAATTTGTTCCAAACGTCTGGAAGCAAAGTTCTGTATCTTAAGTATATGTATATATTACATATATAGCTTCCACCCTTTGCTCTGATCGTTCTCCTTGCTCTAAACAAGCCTTATAATTCAATCTCGGGCTATTGAAACTTGCCATTTAATTAATAAGAAAAGCCCAAATTGAAGCAAGATAGAAGGAAAAGAAAAGGTTTAAGGAATGAATCCTAGTCATAAAAGATGACTGTGATTGAAAGTTGCATCATGGAGTACCTGCTGTTGGCTAATAACTCTGCTATGGGCTATCAGATCCATGAGGGTGAATTGATGGGAACAGAATCTCTAGGAAAATGTTAGGAATAAATGTGAACAGCCCCTTGGTGGAACAGGATTCAAGGCTCGTTGTGATATAATGGAACATAAACCCAAAAATGTGGTGTAGCAAAGTTTCATCTGTCACCCCAAGGCCTTTGGAGCTTGGAAATCAGATGGTGAGGGAATAACACTGCTGCAGCCTGTGCCAAATCCGTGATGTCTCCAGTGCTGTCAGGAGCACCCACCAGCACTCCATAAAGCTTTCACTTCCATCCCCGACAGATCCCTGAAAAACCCTCACCCACCTGGTGTAATCAAACACTCACCTCGAGCTCAGCCTTGGGGCTGACCTTTCTGGCTTTGGAATCAACAGATCAGCCCCTCTGAGTGTCACATCCAGCTGGGATTTGGGACTGGATCTGCTTTGGGCTGGCAGAGCTGTGTGGGTGTGTGCAGGACGAGATGCACAGCCCGGCTCCTTGGCCACAAGATGAGCAGTTTTAGAAAACACTTCCCAGTCCTCTGCTCCTGCAATCACCTGATGGGGTGTGCAAAGGCCGGGGAGACCAGACATGATGGGAACCTGGGGCTTTCCAGCCCCTGGGCCAGGTGGGTTTGTGCCATGGGGGTGGATCTTCACACATCCCAGTTGGAGCAGCAGCTCAGAGCAGGGCTGCAAGAATCCTGTCAATGGATCCCCATGTCATTCTGCCAGGAAGTTGCCAAAAATCCTTCCATGCAACTCCCTTATTTCCAGCGTGTGCCTGGATGTGAGCTCGGCTCGTGTTTCCCAGTCTGAGCAGTCCCAAGTGCTAGGATGCCCCTGTGAGGTGCCAGCTCTCAGAGCACGAGGGATGGAGGAGGCAGTGCCCCTGTGAGACACATCCTGCCTCGGCAGGGAACCTGGAATTCAGTTATTTCCCTTTGGGAGGTGAAGGCAAGTGACAGCCAAGCCAGCCAGCAGCTCCACGAGTCCCAGGAGCTGTGCTGCTTCCCCAGCTCGTGTTCCCTCTCCCTCTCTCTGCTGTAAGACCACGAGTGGGCTCTTCTCTAAAGAGAAGGTTGTGTGAGGTCTGTTTGGGGTTTTCAAGGCTGGAACAGACCTGTGGGTATGGCTGTGGCAGGGCTGCTCAGCCAGATGCTGCTACTGCTGCTAGAAGTGTTTTCCCACACGCAGGTCTGGGTGGTTTCCCCCTGCCCTTGGCCTTGCCCCGCTGTTCCCACAGCACAGGAGCACCTGCAGCGGGGCAGGAGGGTGAGGGTTGATTCAGGGATGAGTGCAATCCCAGCACAGGGGGACTTGGAGGTTGCAAGCAACTGAGAGAAACCACCCAAAAGCCAAGGGGAGAAGTGGGGAAGTAACAAACCCATGGTGTGTTCAGTGAGCAGTGAGCTGGCGTTGGCTGGGATTCAGTTCCCCCACGAGATGGAGACAGTGCTGCTGGTTTCAGTTACTTTCCAACTGTGGTGCAGGAACAATTTGTCTTAATAAATTGCGAGGAATAATGCAACAGGACAGAGCTCTCAAGAGGGCGTGAGGGTTTTTATGGCAACCATGGGATGAATATTAACCAACAGATCATGTTGTTACTGCTTACTGTTGGTTCGTGACCTGAGCTCCTTTGTGGCCTGTGTGACACAATTCTGAGCTGATGCCCTCTGATCTCCACGGACCAGTTTGTTTTATGGTGTCTCTGGTTTATGTGATGGGGATCTGTTGCTGTGCCCCTGTGTGGAGGTGAGCTGAGCCCTCCCTCTCACCCAGGGCAGCATGAGCATCAGTGTAATCAAACTCCTAACAGGGGGAAGAGGCTTTTTAACTTCTTCACAGAAATAAAATCATCATTTATGCAGATTTCTGCTCTGTTGCTGCTTTACTGAAGCAAAATGCTTCAGCCTTCCTCCTGTGCCACTGTCCCCATGGATGGGATGATAGCTTCAGGACAGCTCAGGGTGCCCTTGGAAGGACAATCTCAAGAGCAGAGACCATTGTGACAGGGGAAGAGGGAATGGCTTCAAACTGACAGAGAGTAGATTTAGATGAGATATTAGAAAGAAATTCTTCCCTGTGAGGGTGGTGAGGCCCTGGCACAGGTTGCCCAGAGAAGCTG
>NW_016690422.1:203139-205034 GCF_001604755.1 Lepidothrix coronata | reverse complement strand
GCGGGAGTGGGGCAGTGCTGTGGAGTGGGGCAGTGCTGTGGAGTGGGGCAGTGATGCGGGAGTGGGGCAGTGCTGTGGAGTGGGGCAGTGCTGTGGAGTGGGGCAGTGATGCGGGAGTGGGGCAGTGCTGTGGAGTGGGGCAGTGCTGTGGAGTGGGGCAGTGATGCGGGAGTGGGGCAGTGCTGTGGAGTGGGGCAGTGCTGTGGAGTGGGGCAGTGATGCTCCCGGCTGCCTGCTCGGGGCTGGTGGCTGTGTCCCCTCGTCGTGCTGGCTGTCACCTCCCGGTGAACAGACCTGATCCACCTGAGCACTCACCTGGAGGCTGAAGGGTGGAAGAAACGGCTGGGCAGGCACAGAAGGGAGGGTTTGGGGGCACCAAAGCCCGGGCGTTGCTCTGCACGTTATGGAGTGCCATCTCCTGGCTTGATAGGAATTAACTGGGACTCCCGCGGCTCGGTACCATCCCTGGGGAGCCCGGGCAGCTGCTCCTGCCGCCTTTAGGCTGGTGTCCAGCTCAGGAAATTATCCAGAGAAGCTGGCAGCAGCAGGATGTGGGAGCCTTAATCCAGAGCTGCTCTCCTGTGCTGGGTGGGGAGAGCTCATTTTCCACTAATGGCTTTGTGTTAATTAGAGTCGCTGAGCCCTCACACAACCCGGGCTGGAAGTGACAGGAATCTGGGAAGTCCCGTTAGCTTTTTCCACCGTGTTTTGCAGTGGAGAAACAGCAGGGAGGTGTGGCATGGGATCCAGGGAGGGGTTAGGCAGCAAACATTCCATGGGCATCAGGACATCCACTTCATTTTGGCTGAAATTAGGTGCCTAAGTATCTTTCTGGTTCTGCATGAAGGTGACTGCAAAGACCATACCTTAATAATCTTGGTGTCTGTTGGTATTTGTGAAAATATGTGATTTGGGGTTTTTGGTAGCTGGACTTTGCTGGTGAACTGGAGACTCAGAAGAACTGGAGCAGGAAAGGTCAAGTCCTACCTGGTGGCAGTTTGTCCTGTCCCCTGGTTACTGTAAAGGCTGATCCTCACTGAGGAGCTGCTGTCCCATGTTGGCCTTTTAGCCAAGTACTTTTAATCACTCTCTGTAGCCATCACATTTCTATCAGTTGATGGTAACTCTGATAAACCTGACTGCAGAACAAGGAACCACTTATTAAAAAAAAAAATAAACTTGGTTGAGTGAATGCACTTCACAATTTTTTCATTATGCATATTTTTTCAGTAACTAAAAATTGTTTGAAAAATCTGCAGGATCTCTCACTAAGTAGTTCAACAGGAAAAGGAGATCTGCAATGGTGAGAAAAAAGCAATGATTTCGTGAAAAAATGATCATATACTTTCCACTGAAGTGCTTGGTAAAATCCTGTGACTAAAAATACTGTACAGAATTTTGCAGTAGCATTTTATCTTTGGTCGAACAAATGGCATTTAAATATGTCTAATATCAAAAGCTGTGCTTAGAAGGTTGACCATCAGTGCCAATTACTGTAGCTGTGTGGATAAGAATGTGATTTTGATGATGATTGTTTTGCCTGGTAACACAGCTCCAGAGCAGGGTGGCCCCCCTGGACCTGCTGCTCTGCTCACTCCCCCTCTTGCCTGTGCATCCATGAGAGCAGCAAACTCCCAGAAAGCTCTCCAATCCTTTGAATAAAGGGGGGTTAATGGAGCTGTATATGTATTTATAGTAACTTCTGTTGCTTGCCTGTCTCACTAGACTGTCACTGCGGTCTAACAGCAAACCAGATTCCTGGTGCACTTCGTGGCACAGGTGCCAGACAGGTTGGGTGCCTGTTTTTCACTGGGCACTGGTTTTGGTGGGACAGTCACTGGGCTGAGCTATAGTGGGGGTGGCTGGTGTGTTGGGTGCAGGGTGGGTTGGAAATT
>NW_016690422.1:143173-201176 GCF_001604755.1 Lepidothrix coronata | reverse complement strand
GCTGCTGAGCTGTAAACCCTCAGTAAAAGTGGCTTAAGAACACACTGACCTGGTTTTAGGAGCTCTGTAACCGATACACATCTTAGGGTATCATTGGGCCTCCATAAATCTGTTTCTAATAATCACTATTTACTGAGGTTTCGCAGCTATGCCAGGGGTAGGTATCTGTTACCTTGTGGTCCAGCCTCAGTAAATGTGTTCTTAATAATCAATTGGTACTTCAATAATAAACAATAATTTCTTTATTAGATATGAATTTGAACAAGTTCTGCATTTCAGTCATACTGAAATCACTGTCTATTTTTATTTTTTTTTTTTTACTCTGAAGGAGCTTTTACTGACTAAATATTGGTACTAGTGTGCACCAAATGTTACTTCTCCTTATAAAGCATCACTAGCTTTCCCTGATTTATAACTCGTGACAATATTTCAGTGCTTTGTTTCTACCCCAGCCTAAGCAGTCTATCAGTTGCTTCCAAGCAATCTTCCTAGGAGGAATGCTGCAGTCTTTCTTATGGATCATTAACTGGAAATGGACTTGGGGCCTTCGGATGTGAACACGCTGCCATACAACCTAGCAGGCCAACCCTTTTAGTTGACACTACAAGTTATAGAGGCACAGGACTCTAATCTTTTACAGAAAAACCGATAATTGAAGAGGAAAGTTGATTTTTTGCAGTGCCACTGAGGAAGCTTTATTGTTTTCAGGGCCTGCATCTCATCCCAGGTCTTCAGAGCCAGGTCTTCCCATGACTCAGATGTCCCAGCTCACTTGTCACTGAGTGCCCTCCCTGTGGTGTGCAGGGAGTGCTGCAGGAATGCCCTGTGCCTCGCTGGCCACACCACTGCTTCCCAAACTGCAGTGCTCTGTGGAGAAGGGGGCTTTTGGCTTTGAAGTATGAGGAGATTTGTCTCCTTTCCATCAGTGCCTAAAAGCAAGTTTTCTTTCCAGGGCTGGTTCAGGATTCTGCAGAGCGTGGTTGAGTGTGGGGATGTGTCTCTGGACTTCAATAGGTCAGTCCTGGACAGGAGGTGAGGAACACAAGTAATATCCGTGATTCACATCACTCTATCCAAACACCCAGTGTGTTCATCTTGCATCTTAAATTGTCCCTAATTCGTGAATTTTGCAATGTTTTGTACCATCATGCTTGGAAATACCCTTCACTCCCATGGCACAGCAGCTGGTTGTTCCTGTACCTGCACGGGAGAGAAATGGGAGCTGCTCCCTCAGCACCTTCCACTGTGATTTCTTGTGAGGAAAGCTTTGAATCCCATCCCCATCATCACCTTCTCAAACAACCTTTGGGTGTTGGCTCAGACCACACTCCTCTCCCTGAAATGGGGCTGTCTGCAGTCCTTAGTGGCTCTGGGGTGGGATGAGTATTTATCCCCCACTTTGCCAACCCCTCCCTGGGGGGAGGGAGGAAGCTGCTGGTGCACCCCCGTGGCTGCCAGACCCCTTTGAGCAACGAGAACCGTGTGTGTGTGTGTGTGTCTGTTCCTCGCCCATGTCGGATGTCACATCGCATTAAGGCACATCAAGCCACAGCGGGTGCAGAGTTCGATGCCTTTAATTAGTCCAGTCAAAGGCAGGAATTCCCTTCTGCTGGGTGAGTCTGCTCCCATGACAAGAAGATTAGTGGCCTCAGCTTGTGATCGTCAAGCTCGGAGTTTCCCCCACCCACTTTCAGTCATTTGCAATTTTCTGTTCCTCGTGCTGGTGGTTTTTGAGGGGCTGGTTTTCGTTCTGGGAGGGCAGGGGGTCAAAGCATTTTGGTGAAAGGCAGAGAACCCTGTTCCCAGTGCCTGTTTGGACAAGTCAGCTCACTCCTGGACTACCTCTGGACTAGACATTTGTGAATGTGAACCTAACAGGGAGCCTAGGAGTGCCTCAGGACCTCTCTGGGGAATGTTGGTGCTGATGGTGGTGTCTGGTGGACCTCAACTGGCCCGTGGTATTGAGAGGTGCAATACTGAACCCACTGAGAGCAGAAATCACAGAATCATAGAATGGTTTGGATTGGAAGGGACCTTAAAGATCATCTCATTCCAACCTCCTGCCATGGGCAGGGACACCTTCCACTAGACCAGGTTCCTCCAAGCCCCATCCAACCAGCCTTGAACCTGTGAGGAGATGTGTCACCATCCTTCAGCTGCTGCAGGAGGGTTGCTTACCAGTAAACCACTGGTAGGTGGTTGTGTTTGAGCAGTCCCAGGTTGTCATTTGCCTCTGCTCCTGGTCAGTCCTGTTCAACCACCTCTCCATCCTCAGGTTTATGAACACCTGTGGGCAGACCTAAGCTCCAGCCAGAGACCAACCAAGAGCTGCTCTGGGCTCCTGTTGCCTGGCAGCTGGTATGGCTGTGGTGAATGTGGATAAAGTCCTGAATACCTGTGCTGTGATCTGAAAGGTCTAAAATGTCCACTTCTAGCATGTAATTGAAAATCCTCACCCTATGGGTCTTTCTAGTTCATTTTTTCTTGTGGATGTTAAGATTTCTTATGCCATTGTATGTCACCCCATTACTGAAGTTGATGTGACAGAGGGGAAATAGCTTAATTCCATATCTTGTCTCCTTTTTCCATCCTTTTGGTTTAAGCTAAGCTCTACAGGAGCTTGAGTGTATTGTTTCTTTGTCAGAGCTTTAGAAAGGCTTTTGTGTCTCACTGCTTGTCCATCTTCTCAGCTGAGTACAATATTCCTCTCTTGACTCCTTGATATCCTGAGATTTTCTCTTGCCACAGCAAAACTATTAAACTTTTGACTTAAATGGATCTTTATTTTGGTAACCTAATGCTACCTTCTCTGAAAAACAAGTCCTAGGCTTGAAAGCAACTCCACAATGTCTCACGGGTCTACATGGAAGCGGATCAAAGGTCCAGTGAGCAAAGTGTGTTCCTGACATCTGTAAATAAGGGTAAGTTGTTTGGGAGTACATTAAATACTGTGGAACTACATGAGAACTAGAGATGCTTGGGGTATTGTTGAGTTAACTGCAGCAAACTTGAGTTCTTTATCAGAGGTAAAATGACCACTTGACAGAGCAGAAGTCTTAAAATTTAAGAAATTCTTGGAGATTTGGGACTTGGGTCTCAGCTGATAGAAGCATAGATCACTCAGATGAATAAGAGCTTTTTCAAAACCACGCAGGTGAGATAAACAGAGGTTGCAGCTTTTAGAGAAGTCTCAGGGAGCAAAATGCTGGGCTGGTTCTGTGCTCAGAGCTGACTGACACGACAGGTTGGTGTTTCTGGGGACCCTCACTTTGGTGATTTTGGGGTTGTTCATAACCCAAATCCCAAATCAGTCTCTCAATCTGGGGGTTCTCACGTGCCCCTGGTGCCCCTGGGGCAGGGAGGGGATATGGATGTGGCTGTGACTGATGCTTCCTGCCAGCTCCATCTGCAACAGTCAGCATCCAAGATTTAAGGTCAGGCAGGACGAATAATTTTCAGAGCCTGGCAGGTTTCCAAGTCACCCCTATCGTGGATATTACCCCTCATAAAGACCACTGTGCTGTGCTGGGTCCTTGGGTTGGAACAGTATTTTCCTAGCAAATGACTGCGTGGTGCAGCTGGGATGCAGTGATTGATGAGGCAGATTTGCATGAAGGATAAACGCTGCATGTATGCAGGGAATCTTACAGGGGCTGTTGGCTGTGAGCTGGAAGGGGCTGTGCTGGAGAGGAGAGGAGAGGAGAGGGAGGCACTGAAACCCTGCTCGAGCCATCCGGGCGCAGTGTTTAGTCAGGTGCAGCCCAGCTCTGTGCACAGCCCTCCTGTTATCTTACCTCCAATAAAACTGCAGCGGGACGTGTCAGAAAGAAAGGCCCTGGCTCAGACACCATGCAAGGGAAGTTTATTTAAGTAATTACCAATGAGGCAGTGGGTGCTTCCTGAGAATTAATGACTGCTGGGCTTGATGGACTCTACCCAATCCGCAGGAAACGTCCCAGGCTGATGGTCTGATGGTGTGTAGGATGTGATGGGTGGGTGACACTGGTGTTGGTGGCTCCTGGGAGGGAATCTCAGCAGAACAGAGCAGAGATTCTTGCACAGCCTTGGGGGAATTCCTTGGCTCATTTAATTGCAGTGACTGTGAGCTGACTTCCCCAAAGGTCTTTGGAAAGCTCAGCTTTAATATCCTCTGTCCTGGTCAGAGGGAGGTAACTTCGGTTCTCTCCCGGCCCCTGAACTTCAGGGAACCCACACTCGTGTCCTGAAACAGAGGATTTGGCTTGATAGTTCTGAGACTGACCTTGTTTGGTTTCCACAGCTCGTTATGCTTCTCTTGCAGTCTCAAAGACTTTACTTGGGTTTGTCCATTTTCCTTTTTCCGCCCTGTCTGAAAAACCACTGAGCTTTCTAGGACTGTAATAGCCATCATTAATAATGATACCTTTACATTTTAGTCAGCCTTTCTAAAGTGTTTTCCTGACTATCTTCTTCTTTGCTAATAGCCTTTCTCCAGCGTCCTGAGGAAACTTGCATTTTCTAGAAGTTCTGCCAAGGAAGGACGGGGGACTTGGCTCTGATGTTTATATATTTTTCCTAAGCAGCCTTTGCCAGCTGGTGGAGGAGAAATACAGTTTTGATGGGCCTCCTTGTGCCCAGAGTGGGGGAATAAAGGCCCCAGAACACCAGTAACCAAGTCAGGAAACAACCAGCCTGAGATGGGAGGTTGGAGCCAGCTCCTGCAAAGGGGCTGTGGGTCAGTCTCTGCTCACCGAGAAAGGGGCCAAGTGGAGCAGCAGGAGTGGAGGATTCCCCACATCACTGCACTTTGCTGTGCTCCCATCGTGCAGGAGGATCTTGGGCCCCAACTGACAGGGCTGGGGTGTTCCACAGGCAAGTGAGAGGGAAGGGACCTGCCCGGGGCTTGGGATGGGTGATCTTGTGGGTGTGGGTGGAGAATGCTGGTGGATGCAGGGCAGGGGAGTGGGAGCATGGGAATGGTGAGGAGTGTGCCCTGGGCTTCATTCTCAGCCGAGATGGAACAGGAGAACTTGGAAAAGTCTTTTGCTGTCATCTCCAGAGCTGTATGAATCCCCATTCATCTCTCCACACATGCAGCATTCCAGCTGTTCTTCCAATGGCTTTTTAACCCCAGACATAAACTTAGGAACCCCTCACTCCTGTGTCCTCTAATCTGTCCCAGTCAAAAGAAATAGCAAATTATTCTGGGCTTTTCAGGCCATCAGAAAGGCATCTGCTGTTCCTCCCCTTTCCCCTGCTGCTTGAGCCAATGCCCTGCCACCAACTGGGTCAAATAATGATGGGGGTGTCGAGAAGTGGCTGAAATGGGGTGTCAATAGCCATGAACTCGGCTGGAGGGAGCGTTGCACTCAGTTTAAGGTCTGTCCCAGCCTTGTGCCTTTAGCAATGCTACTCAAGGACACCAGCACCATTGGGAAGGCAGCTCCACAGCAGTTGTCAAAAGCCCTGGTTTCTAGAACATCCAGGGTGCCAGGCTTGGATCCCTGAAGTGGGGTGGCACACAGAGAGGCAGGTGGGACACACTGCGGGCAGGCAGATCTGGGAAAGGTCTCCTGGTGGAGCCCAGCTTGTGTTTCACTTGCAGGTGTTTGAAACCAAGGCGTTTCTGTGACACTTTAAGTGAAAAATGATCATTTTCTGATAAATTGTAATGAAAATTTCCAGCTGACTCTAAACCCAGGCTTTTCTTTCACGCAGACCCTTTCTTCTCAGGCTGTCTGCCCCCTTGGCTGTGCCCAGCCAGCAGCCTGCAGGATGCTGAGCATTGGAGCTGAGGAATTGTGAGCAATCCGGCGTCCTAAATGCCAGGAGCAGATGCAATAAAGGACTGTTCCTTTCCACTTGAAATGCCTGTTGAGTTTGCCAGGCAGCCAACACTGTAAATTCATTCTGACTATTTAAAAAGACCTTTTAAAGCTTTTGAATAGTTTCTGGCTCATTCTGCAGCAATAAAACCATAATGCCTGAGAGTCAGACGTTCAGGACCTTACCAAGTAACTAAATACAAGATACTTGGAAGCTTTGTGGAGTGCTTAGGAACAAGATAATTATACTGGCCCTTACCCCGTTGTTTGCATGCTCATAATCACTGTCCTGTGCTCTGTCTAGTGGCATTTGGGGTTACTATGGAACAAAGAAATAGGGCAGGGATTTGCAAAATGGGGATCCCACCTGCTGTGGGGTGGTAGAACAATCGTGTGAAGGAAACAGGGAAAGTAGGGAAGCGAGGTGGTGAGTTTTCCTTCTCATCCTGCTCACAGAGCCAGGAAATCAAACATTGCTTGTCTTGTCTGGTTCTGTAAGGGCAGAGTTCACCTTGTCCCTTCAGATGACTCTTCAGAAGCAGACAACAAACTTATCTATTTTCTCTTTCTGTTAGGGTGGGACAAGGTCTTGCTTCCTGCTTCTCCTACAACTGTTCTTCAGCTCGGAAGGTGTCAAGATTCTCTAGAGGTTGGGGAATGCAGCTCTTTGGAAGGGGAAGTACCATGTGGGCTATGCTGATGTTTTCCCTTGGCATCTGCTCTTTGTTGGATTGGAGTCAGGATACTGAGCTAAGCTGGACCTTTGGTGTGACTGTTTGGTCATCCTAAACTTAGGCTGAGTGGATGTGGTGGATGTTGGCTTTCACCCTGGAACAGGCAGAGATACAGAGCACTCACGTTATTTTCTGCCTGGAAGCTGTGGCTGCCCATCCTTACCATCAGGGTGAACTGGTGCAGGTCCCACAAGATCCACAGGCTTGGAACCAGTGCCCTCCGCATGGCAGGGATGTCAGCCCAGGCCACCACAGAACTTCCCAATGCCCATTTTCCTGCCTTGGAGATCACACCTGGCCTCCACATCACCCTTGCACACAGGAACCCAGTTTGGGCTGCCTCCATCCTAATTCTCTTGACCTGGGAGTGGTGCTGACTCCCTGAGGAGTCCAGCCAAGAGACCCTGAGGGAAGGAAAGCTCAGCAACTTTACTGAGAGACTGCAAAGCTCAGTTTAGGCTCCACAACATGGTTCTGCCTTTTTCTGACACCCCTCATCGTGGGAGCCCTGGGGACAGGCTGGTGGTCACAGAGGCCATCCAAGTGCCTTGCTGGGAGGTGATTTCCCTCCAGGTGACTGAGCCCACACTGTGCCATGGGACCCAGCTTGCCAGATGGCTCCCTGGCACCCTTTCAGGGCTTTTCCATGCAGCAGGGAAGAATGTAGTTGTGAAGGCTGATAAATGGTCTGTGAAGATTTGTCTGGTACCGTTTTGGTCTTCTGGGAATGAGGACCTCATTGCAGATCAAATGTCTGGTCTTTAAACTGGCATAAATCAGCCTAACTCTACCAAAGTTAATGGAGTTGTGCTGATTTACACCAGCTGAATTTATACCATCAAAAGTCACTCATTTGCTCTGTCTCTTCTCCCTTTTTCCCCCTTCCTTGGATTAGAAATGAAGTCTATAAAGCTAATATGGTCCCTGCAGCAGCGTAACTTCCACGGAGTGTTTGCTTGAAGAGGTTAAAAGCCCTATAAACTGCTTTACATTCTCTAATAATAGAATGCAGATGCAAAGGGGAAGGATTTGATGGTCAATTAATGCAGAAACTATCCAGTGCTTCACATAGATCCTGCTCCCTGGCTTTGAAATACAATGCCCAATTAAAACCTTACCCAGAACTATACTGAGATTAAAAAAGTAATAATAATCTGCAGCACTCTAGGTAGCATGCTGCAGTTTTCAGGGTGCCTCTGAGCTGTGCCTCATAAACTCTTGGATAAGATTTGTCTGGGGGTTTCCAACTGCAACTGCTCCTGGAGAAAAGCCGTGAAGTAGCATTGAGCTGGCAAAGCTGGAGAGAGGGTTATTTTATGGAGGAAAAGAGGAGGGGGGGTAAGGAAAGTGTTGACAATCCCTTGTGCATTCTTCTGAAAGGAAAAGAAAATGATAGTTACTGTAAATGTTCTGCCCTTCAGCTGGGTTAGCCAGAGGCCGTGCTGGGCCGGGCAGTGCCCACAGAGTGGCTCTGAGAATGGGATGGGATGGGATGGGATGGGGTGGGATAGGCTGACATGGCCTCAGCATATTCCAGGAACTTACTTTGCAGCTGGGTTGAGTATCACTTGCTCCAGCTCTTAGGGACAATGGTGTTGGTGACCTGTCAGGGCGTCTCTGCGGGTGATGGTGGCTCCAAAATGATGGTGCAGTTTATCAACAGAAATTATTTGGTGGAGCAAGAGAGGTTGGGGCTGCAGTTGGGCTGATGGGATCTGGATTTAATAGTCCAGAAGGTGGAATGAAAGCCCTTCTCTTTCAGTAGTCCACACCAGAAGCAGGAGCTGAAAGGGGAGAAGGCAGTTTGGGCAGCAAGGAGCAATGGCAGTAATTAATCAAGGTAACAGCCACCCCCTTCTTGGCTCCAGAGCTTACTCACTGGCAAAAGGCACCAGTGTGGAAATACATCACCTTCTTTTAAGTTCTCTAGTAATTTACTTGCTGTACAGAGTGACAAAACAGTGGAAAAGTAGAGTTTTGCATCCCTGAGGTACCTGGAGATGCTTCCTTCAGGACTGAGCCTAAGGACATGAGCTGCCTTAGCCAGAGAGATCTTCTGGTTCCAGAACTGGCTGCCAGGTTTTCTGGAATGACCCCACTCCTTGGGTAGCTCTTGATGGCTAATGGATTTCCTCTGCATTAATCAGACAGAAGGGGATCACATTACTGACCCTAACCACCAAAAACTTGGGTAGCTCATACAGCCAGTTGTTCATCTGCCTGAGACTCTCTCTTCAGGGAAAATGAAGGCATTTAACAGCAGAGATCCAAGGAAGGCCAGTTCCTTTCTTTTCAGGCTCTCCTTCAATGTGCACAGAGTTAAGTGGCTGCTGAGCAAAGCCAGTGCCTTGGGCAGGGATTCATGGTGGTGGCTTCCCCTGGACCTGAGCAGGAAGCATGGCAAGTCCATCTGGGAGGCATCAGAATCCTGATGGCAGCCCAGCATGTCTTGTTGTTCTCTCCCTGCCTCTCTTTTTCTCCTTTTCATGGTTTTACAAAGAGGACTGGAATATACAATTTTTTAAAAATAGTCATAAAAGCAACTAATAGACAGAACAAATCTGTCTCAGGTGATATAGCTCCCTCTGGGGATGGGGAATCTTCCACGTGTGTCTTCAAGCCCAGTTTAGATTGAAAGTCCTGATGTGTTTTTGTCTGAGCTCACACACCTTCCTCAGCCCCTGGTTTCAGTCCCAACTGCCTGAAACCTCAGCACAGATTGTCAAGGTCAAGAGGAATTGCCCGAGGTTGGGATACTAAAACTAAATGAATGGAGCATGATATGAAAGCATAATGGGGCTGATTTTTTTATTGCAGGAAGGCCTCTCGACACCGTTCTGACAGCATAAAGGGTCATTTACATCTATTTTAGGCCATGTAAAAGCTTGATCCTCATTTACACATGTTGAAAAGAAAATATAATGTGTACCAAGACTAAGCCCCTTCCTACTGCCAAAGTGATGGAAAGAGACTTTAGTGTAAATAAGGTTCAGGCCTGTTTTCAGTTCCAGCGCCACGAACGTGCCGGTGCAGAGGCAGGAATGATGCCAAATGTATTTATTTTGGCCTGGCTGGGTGTTTCCTCAGTTTTCTGTCTGCAGAAGAAAGTGAATGCACACGTTTTGGCTCTGCCTTTCCACGAGAGCCATTGGAAGTGTCACTTCCCCCCTCTCAGGCCGGGACCAAGGCCGCCGTCCCAAAGGCACAGAGGATGCTCTTGTTGGGCAGGACCTGGGGGACCGGCGGCTGCTGAATGGGCACCTTTGTGGGGAGGGGTTGGGAATTCTCTGTTTCCAGCTGCTGGGCTGCTCCCAAGGACTCGTCAGCAGCTTCAAACCGGGCAGAAACGGAGGATGCACAAGCTGACAAACTCTGTTTGTGTCAGCTAAAGAAAAGCAGCGCTCTGCCGGCTGCCGGAAATGGGCTCCAGACTCTCTCCCGGGGTGGAGGAGACACGGGGTAACTGCTCAAAGATGTGAGTAGTTCCCTAAACAGGATGATGGTGACAATTACAGGCTGATAGGGGCTCAGTATTTACATCTCCTTAGCCAGTCAGACTTTAAGCCCAATCAGAGACTGAGAGAGGGTTGCTCTTCCCTGAGAACATTGGAGGAGACTGTGATTTATCATGGGGCACAGGGGCAAGTGGCTGATCCTCCACAGAGGTTCAATAATATGGACCATCTGCAGGCAGACTGTGATGCAGCCTCTCCCCATCCTTTTTTCTCTCTGTGTAGGACAAGGGGCAGCCTGGATCTGAAGGGAGGTGCAATTTTAAGCAGGGCTGACGTGCCTCTGTGCCAGCGTGGGACGGATTAGAATTAGTTTCTGCTAATTTGCTCCACATGGAGCTTTCAGTTTGAATTCTGTCTCCCGAATTAACAGGCAGACCACCCTCTCAGTATCCTAACTGCTGTATTTCCCGTTGTGAGGGAAGAATTTCTCATCCATCCTGCTTTCCCTGTGGTTCAGAGAGTGTTGTACCCGCTGCTCCAAGGGAAGGGGTACCTGTGGCTGTGTCTGTTCAGCCTCCTGGAACCCCTGAGCTGATCCAAACCTGGGCAGTCATTTCAGAAAACAGCAAACCCTGCAGTTTGGGAGCAGGAAGGATGCACATATCAGTGATTATTTCCTCCTGGGTTTTTTTTTGTGTCTGCCTGAATCACAGATTGTTTCTGTTCAGGAGGCAGCTCTTCGTAGTCTCACTGCTCTTTTTAGCAGAGAACTCAAAATAAGTCTTGTCAGAAAAGGTCCGGGGTCTCTGATTTTTTGCAAGTACTCAAGAAACCAACTGTTTTTTGCAGGGTGGCACTAAAAAAAGTGCCGAAGGTCCTATGGCATTCTTTCTGTTGCTAATGAAGACCACAGCTCCTCCAGTTGGGCCAGGCCCACGGGGCTGAAAAAGAGAAATGCTACAGCATAGACTTAGTTAATTTGGCTGAGGGTGATGCATTTGCACTGCAGAAACACCAAAGCTTTATAGTGAGACGCGGAAAGTACCTGCTCAGCCCATGAATTGGTGGGGCCCATCTGCTGCCCCGTGCTGAGGGTTGCACAGGGTGTGATTTGTGGGGTTTCATTCAGTCCAAAATGCCCTAATTCTGATGGTCCCTTCAGCAGTCTGTTCATCCAGGCTTGCACAGGGGAGGTTCAACCTCTGTGTTCCACTTCTCAGGCCCATCCAATTATTCATCCCTGTGTCACCTGCTGAATTTTATCTGTAGACCATCCCAGGAAGAGCAAGCCACTGCCAAGTCTGGTTTGATTTTTCCTCTTTCTCTGGATGTATTGACATCCTGTGTACCTTTGCATGGGTTTCAGTCTCTCTATGGTTAGGTTACCTCCTGAAAAATGAGATTCCTGCTCTAACAACCCCTCTCATGTCCACAGTAACCTGGGTAAACCATAGCTACGCAATTTCTCAGTGAAGATCTGGACGTTTCCAGTGGAAATGTCAGTCATTAAGAAGCTGTTTCCTTGGAGCCATAACTATTCTTCATAACTTATACTGAGATCTTGGAGTACTTCTAGGAGCCCTGTAGATATTCAGGAGCCCCATATAAACCTCAGGAAACACAGCTTTTGAACCAAAGACTTGCTGCCCTTAATATGAGGCAGAATGAGGCTGAATGTGGTGGTGTGAACCCAAATTATCACCACCAAGGGCAGAATTTTGCCCTGAGCCACCCAACCACGTGTAAGTCTGGAGCACCTTCACTGAAGGTGAATGAATAAACTCAAATGAATAAAGCTAAAGACACTTTTATAATATTTGCCCATTTGCCTGAGAAAGAATAACATTTCTTTCTGTTTGAATTGTCAGAGGCTCCATATTTCATCCTCGTTTTTGGAGATTTTGGTTACATTTTGATCCCAGCCTGGGTGTAAGAGCTAAATTTGTGCTCCTGGATTCTGACTACAGTGAATGGTGTTTTGTGTGTTAACTGTAGTGATGTGTTTGCAGGCAAGGACTGGGGAAAGCAGGAGGAACAGAGTTTCTCTGTTTGGGCTGTTCCAAGCCAGCGTATTCCTGGTCATGTTCTATGGGAAATCTTACCAGTGCTTCTGCAGGGGTTTTACAAAAACTGTCCACAAATTTATTACCTCTTTTCAGCCAAGACAGGCTATCTCTAATGGTTCTGACTCAAAAGGTTTCATTTTGTCATTCCCTGGCTGGCAAACTTCTCTTGGTTATTTCAAAGCAGGTGTCTTAGAATTTAATTTCTACATTTAATTTCTCAAAAGCCTTTTTCACAGCCTCCAAATGGAACTAGACAAAAATCAGTGAAATATTTCAGTTGATGCCTAAGTATCTTCAAAACTTGTTTTTATTTCGAGTGGGGTGAATTGATCTTTGTGCCTTTTTGTTCAGGAGAACCTGGAATTCTTTACCGCAGCAGCAAAGAAATAATTTTTTTCACCTAGTTCTGGGGTTTACCTCTTTCCCAGGGCCAGCAGAAAGTCAGTCTGGGTTTTACCTCTTTCTGCCCTTCCTGCTGGTTTTTATTACACACCCTTGCAGTCAGCAGTGTGGACTTTCTCAGTGAGGGGGTATCCAAGGCTGGGTGTTTATTGCTCCCCCACCATGACTGGCAGCAGGCGTTCCCCTACAATGGGTCCAGCACGGAGGTGTCTTGGCAGGTGGCTGCTTCCCCTGTGGTTTTCTCTTTTTCCTGCCTGCTGGCAATAGGATAAAAATATACCTCTCTTGTGTACTTTGTCCTACATCGTGCACAAAAGATGGGAATTCTCCTTGGGAAGAGAAAGAGGGAGAGCAAGTCGTGTGCTGAGCACCCAGCTGTGGTGCAGGGTGTGTGCTCCAGGGCTCTGTGAGTTGGATAAAGGCATGGAGAGAGCCCAATCCCCCAGACTGGTGCTGGGGAGGGCTCTCTCTGGAAGTGCAGGAAGCTCACTCGTGTTTCCCCAGGATGTCCTGCTCTTCTCAGGATTCCTGAAAGGAACAGCCCTGGAGGTGTTGCTGGAGGTGTTCCCAGGAGTGCTTGGCTGAGATGGTCCGTTCCCAGTCTCTCACCTGGCCTTGTGACTCTGAGTTTACTCTCTGAACCTGGTGTCACCTCACTCAGGGTGCTGCCAGCAAAGTCCAGGCTGCTCTGGGGCCGTGGAAGGGCAGCTGGGCAGTGATGGCACTGAAGTGACACCAGTCCTGTTCCTGGTACCCTCACAGGCTGTCTGCTTACACTCACTCTGCCTCCCTTCTCCATCTGTAACTGAGCAGCCTGATGCTTCTTTTGTTTGTGTTTTACAGCACCAACAACTCATGCAAGCTGGAAAGTCTTTCCCATTATTTCCCAAACACAGAAATATGCGTCTGCAATGTGGCGCTTTTCAGAACAGCATCCACTCAGATGGTGGAGAATCCATCACAGCCCGGGGTGAGTAATTCCAATGGCTCATTACTCTTTCAATTACAAACTGGCACCTTCCTTGCAGCTTGAATTTGTCTAATTTTGGCTTCCAGCCATTGGGTGTTGAAATGGCTTTGTCTGTTAGATTAAAGAGAGTTCTGTTATAGGAGATCTCCGCTTTAGTAAGTGCTCTTTATTGGTAATAAGGTACTTCTTCCTCTTCTTTTTGATAAGCTAAATTATTAAGCACCTTCAGTATCTCACTGTGTGTAGCTCCCCTCCACCTCACAGCCCTCAATCTGTAATTTCAGTTCCCTCCTGGATTCCTGCTCAGGTGCCACCTAGATTCTTACTCAGGCTTATCATTTGCCTGATAAGCCCATTGTACCATGTGAGACCTCTGTGTGGACCTGGCAGATCTGTCACATCTGCAGTGGCACTAGAGTGCAGGTTTCTGCATTTAGGCACCTGAATCAAGCCCTCAGACTCCAGAAAAAAGATGTAAGACCCATCTCCCTTAGCTTGAGCCACCTGTAGGTTTAGTAGCAGACCAACCCCTGCTCTCCTGGGGACACATTGCTCACTCAAAGTGCTTATGGGGTTTTCTGGTGACCAAGTCAACACTCACTAAATTGCCATTGCCCAGAAGGTGATTGTGGCATAAAACACCTGTTCTGGTTATGGAAGCCCTGGTAGGACTTGGGGTCTGGGCTGCTGGGTGGGTTTAGGGGAGGATGGCATGCTGGTGATGTAGATCCATGTCCTGGTTTGCCAGTGAAATAAGAGTTAGATTGTTGATGCTGATTATTGTGGCCTCAGGCACAGAGTGTTGTGTCATCTTCTGTTGCTTGGTCCTGGGTATCTTAGAAATTGCCCCAGTCTCTGTGCTGGGATGGAGAAGCTGGCAGGGAACTTTCAAGGAGAACCATCAGCCACGTTCTCCATCTACCTGGGGGGAACCTGAACAACACCTCCAGTTTTCTCATGGCTCTTCAGAATGCCTTGGCTGGGGATGGCCCCTCTTTGAGTGATGTTTTAGAGCTGTTTGGCAGTATCCTGGCTTTTCTTAGTGCCATTCTGGTTTATATACAGTGACTGATTGTGTGCCAGGAGTTTTATTATGGACAACAAATGTCATTCGATCGACAGCAGAGACCAAACAGCCATTGTTTAACCTCAGAACAGCGTTGGATGACTCCAGGTGCACCAGATGGGACCTACCACCCTCCCTCTGCCCTCCATGAATAATCAGCATGTGGATGGGCTTCAGATTCCCTCAGCTGTGCTGTACAGGAGCTGGTTTCAGGCCCAGCTAGAGAGTTCTGCTGTCTGATAAAGGCTGTAGCATGAGAGGTCTTTGATGCAGTGTCCAGTGAGTTGGCCAAGGTGGGACTTCAGGTCAAGTCTTTGCTGTTGGAGTGCAGCAGCTGAGCAGAGTACCTGGCTGTTTCACCAGACTGTATTTCCCCTGTGCCAAAGGTGTTTTCAATCGATCCAGCTGTAGAGAGGTAGTTAGTCCTCTGAGGCCCATGAATCAAAGGCACCAGGAGATCTCTCCCTTGTGCACTGTTGATAAACTAGTCTGTCTTCAACACTGTAGCCCAAGGCTCAGAAGCATGTTTTGGAGCTACTCTGCTTGCAGACTCTCATTTCAGGAGCAGCCAAGCTCTGTGGAGCATATTTAGTGAACGCGCAGCTAAATGAGACATGAACAGCCTGGTGGTGGCAGGGTAAAACACACGGATTCATTGCTCAGGTGAGGAGGAAGTGCTGCAGAACACTGAGAGAGCCCGAAAGAACAGGCATGGATGTGTCTAATCCATGGTGTGAAACCCGTGCTATAAATAACAGGCTGATGGAAACCAGATCTGTTCTGCGTATGCTTCCCATTCCTGCTCCAAAGCAAGGAACTCGTTTGCAGTGAAACGCTCATACATGGCCATGCTTTGGCCTCTGTTCCTTCCCCCAGGGCGTGTGCTGGTCCTCCTGAGACCTTTAAAAGGAGGTTCTGGGCGTGACCTGGCAAAGGAATGCTCAGATCTCCTGAAAGATTTCGGATGGGCCACTACATGTGAGGGAGGGTAGGCCAGCACCACATTTATAATAGAAATTATCTCTCTCACTTGTTCCTCCCTGCCCCCATTTTACAAAATAAAACACTGGGAGCCAAAATAACTTGTCTGAGGGCAGAAGATGGCTGTAAAAATAAGTAGTGCTGATATCAACACCCAGCAGTATTAATATTTGATGCCTTGGTCTCTTCAAGCTGCCAGTCAAGTAAAGCAGAGAAGGCAGGACTTGCCATGTATAGCTGTCCTCAGTGCTAAATCCTGCTGTGAGCCATCAGAGCAAATAAGTTCATTTCTCTCTTCCCTTGTGCTCATGCAAATCACCACAGCACTGGAATTAAGCCTGTGCAAGGCCAGACTGAGTGGGAAGTGGAGGGACCACTGGCTTTGGGGAGCGCAAGGAGAGCTGAACTTTGGCTCCAAGTTTTCAGGGAGTTAAAGAGAAGAAAGCATATTCCCTAAGGCAAAGAGCAGAGACCCATTTGGAATAAATCTGCTTGCTGGCTGCACTCCTCACTCTGGCAGTCAGCTCATTACGATTCAGGCCAAGTTTTGCACTCTGGTCAGCTTTAACTAATAAAGATCTAGCATGGTACCTTGCTAATCTCATTAGATGGAGAGCTGTGTTTTGGTAGCGGTTTCTGGGGGAGGACAAAGAGAGAAATAAGTTTAGCAATTCCAGCTCAAGCTATTTCTTTTTTTAAAAAAGTTTATAAGTGTATACATAACATGCAAATATATATATATATATATATTTATATGTACATTTCTGCTAACTGTTTCTACTTAATTCTCCCACTAAAAATAGTGGCACCAGAGGCCCCAGTTAACCAGTCCCCAGGGATAACTGCATTCCAGGCTACAGGGACTTAGAAATTCCAGCAGTATCATTGCTTGTGGCTGGGTACTAATCCACAGAGGACTCAGGGTCCTTCTTGTATCTTTTTGGTGTAAAACATACTGATCCCACCCTCCCCCCCAAAGCCCAGGAGCAACTTCAATGTCAAACCTGCTGATTTCAGTGCCTTGCCAGTGCCTCATTGTCAGGTTTATTTTCAGTGACATCAGTGGATGTTTTCTCCTGCCCTTCTGAACTAGGCTTTAAAAACCCCAGGAATTAGGCCAATATTAATAAATGGCAGCTCTTCCACTCGGAGGATGAGGCATTGCCTACCCTGCTGAGCCAGGCTCCTCATAGAGGGGGAGAAAGGGAAAAAAAGTTATTCTCTCTCCTTTTTTTGTTCCCAGGCTGCTGTGGCTCAGTGCTTTAAACTTTGAAGTGCTGTGTGGATCCACTGGATTTTGACACCACTCCCTGGGAAGTGCCAGCAGCTTTGCTCTGCCCTCCCTCCTGATGGTGGGATGTGCCAGGGACCTTCACCATGGTTTCAAACCAGGTCCTGAACTGAGCACAACGTCCTGCCCACCACATTTAGATGCTGTAACTGATGCAAAGAGAGAGGGAAACATATTGATGTTGTGGGATGCACTTGATTAATCAATTGGTCAAGGTGGCAGCAGAGAAGCTTTGTTGCCCCTTATAATGTTGTTCCTTCCCCTTCCTTGTGTCACAACAAGGACGTCGTTGTGTTTTGCTGAGTCCTTCCTTGCTTGGGGCCAGTCATTTATCAAAAGAGATTTCCATCTTGGCCTAATAATTCATCGGTTATTGCAGCCCTCACTGCTCCGAGGGCCCATTTGTTTCTTCTTATCACAGTCTAATTATTTGGTGAAGGAAAATTTCTGACTGTCTTGGGGCCAGTGGCCGAGAGCTCAGGAGAACCTGGCTCCCAGGTAGGGAAGTGCTTATGAGCGTGGGAGAGGGGCTTCCAGGGGGTCAGACCCATCTGTGGGACTGCTCCTGGGGCAGGGGGATGCTGTAGGAGTCCAGTGGGTTCGACTTGAAACACAAGTATCTTTTTTTTTTTTTTTTGGCTTAACCTTCCCTTTGTGCATTTTTCACAGGCAAATCCTCCCACATGTGTCACACCCACCCATCTCCCACCACCCACACGCTCACTTTCTCACACACAGGCTCTCTCACACTCTCACACATACTAATAAAAAAATCCTGTAAATTGAGGGGGTTTTTCTTTTTTTTTCCTCTCTCTCATGGTGAACCACAGTTCCCTGTGCAAGGCTAAGATTATTATCTCTTACCATTTTAGCATCGTTATATTGGTTTTTCTTTTTTTTCTCCTTTTTTTTTTTTTTTTTTTACTCTCTTCCCTGGAAAACTGGGGAAAAAAAGAGAAGAATAATTTGTGTTCTTACATACTTGGCTGGTGCTGGGATTCTAGCAGGGAGGATGGGTGGATGGATGAACAGATAGTAATCACAGCAGCATAATTAATAATAATGACAGAAAGGCATCCTGCTCCTATTAATAGTATATGAACAGCTTTAATCAGCTCTATCCACCATCCAGTGAGAGACTTGAGCTAAATCAATTACTGGTTTCTATCAGAAGGGTTGGTCTGACCAGACTGACAGAGGAATCCCCTTGGTTCCTTATTTCAAAAAAAAAGAGAAATTACTAATATATTACTACTAATTTCTGCATCTTTATCTCACCCAGGATAATTTCTTTGCTTTGTTCAATGACTCCAGTGCATCTCTGAGGCAGTGGAGGATGTGTCAGAGGGTTCCTCAGTTCTCTCCACCCTGGCTGGGCATCCTCTGCTCCCCAATCTGCTGCCTTTTGAGCTCAGTGCAAAGCTGTGAGATGGCCCTGGACAGGGAAGCAGGGGCCAGAACAATTATTAAGGGCAGCAGGGCTGCCTGCAGTCACTGTGCCACTGCTGCCTTTGTACCACGCTCATTTCTTTATAAAGCATTTTGGAATCACCTGGAGCATGTGAGGAGCACTATAAAATCAAACTCCATCTCAGTGTGTCTGGCAGCCATTCCCTTACTCTGAAAGCAGCAATAAATTCAGCTGGGCTGGTCGTGGCCACTTGTACCACTTCAGAAATGTTCTTGAAAGAGAAGTTCTAAAATCTCGTTGCTTTATTAAGCATTTCATACGTTTGAATTGTCAATTGATGTATCACATGCAGAAGAGACAGCGACTGGAATAATAACCCTTCCCAACATTTCATTTTGAAGCCCCATTTACCTGAACCGAGCTGCTTCCAATAAATATTTCACAACATGTTTCTCCTCCACAAGTGCACTTACAACTTATGAAGCAAACACAAATGTTTTAATTCTGACAAAATGAGCATCTTTCATGCGCCAGCCTCGACTCGGCACATAGTTTTGTGGCTAAATGGCTTTCTGATTATCATGTCCCAGGATATTACTTCAACTGAAGTGATATGAAATGTCATTAAAAAGTAATGTTCCTCTGCTTTGACAATCATATTAGTAAACATTGGAGGCTCTGCAGGTTATATGTCAGGCGGGCCGACACTAATGGGTTTATTAACATATACAGTAGCACTTTGTCAAACCTCCTTGTTAATCTAAATTTGCAGGTGACAAAAAGAAAGGGAACAGGGAGCAAGAAGATGATTTTTAAACACTGTTTAGGTTTGACCACAAGTTAGAGGAGCCAGGACACCCCCAGCAAGGTCACCTGGGCTGCCTCCCCTGGCCTCCCCCAGCCCTTGCTCCCAGGGGAATGTCTTCTCTGAGCTGATGGGCAACGTAGACACTCATGTTGGAGATGAATGAGTGCAGTGGGAAGGGCACTCACTTATTTATTTCAAGATTTATTTCAGGATGGGGCTGAATAGCTGTATCCCCATCCAAGCCAGCTGGTCTCTGGCACAGGAGCAGCCAGGACTGGGGTGTGCTGGGCACTGTGGGGAAGTCAGGGATTCTGAGGGGCAAATCCAAAAGGGCAAATGGAGTCACACAGACAAATGTGTTATGACAGGAAGTCAAGTCATAGAATCATAGAACATGCTGAGTTAGAAGGGACCCATCAAGATCATTGAGTCCAACTCCTGGCCCTGAACAGGGCACCCCAACAATCCCACTGTGTGCCTGAGAGTCTTGTCCAAATGCTTCTTGAACTCAGACAGGCTTGGTGCTGTGACCACTGCCCTGGGGAGCCTGTTCCAGTGCTCTTTGGGTGAAAGACTTTTTCCTGATAACCTAAACCTCCCCTGCCTCATCTCCTGAGCTAGTTGAGAGGAAAAGAGGTTACATGCTGAAATTTGGGCAAATGGCCAGACTTCAGTCCCTATGGACAGGTAAAGCCTGGAGGGATCTGCTGGCACCTCTGGGTGCCCACACACACTGAGTGTGGGGATCCACTGGGATCTGTCCTGTGTTTTTTTCCCTCAGAGCGGGATGATACGGGTCTGTATGTGGCAGAGTGGTCAGGTGTGTGTGTAAGGACACTCTGAAGCAGCAATTCCCCTTCTCCCTCTGAAAAAATACCCAGACTAGGTGAGGCTGCTGGAAGGCACCGTTGACTCAGGGCATTGCAGGGCTGTGTTCATCTGTTGGGTCTGTGCTCACAGGAGGGAACAGCTGAGCCGTGTGTTCCCTCGCACTGGCTCCGCGCTCGCCACGGGCTGAGCAGAGTCAATGACTTGCCGTGGGTTTTATTTTGGGAGCTGGGAAGTGTAAGTACAGTGGGGCCTATTCTTGTCCGAGTGACTAAGCCTGTGCCAGCCCGGAGCTCTTCATCCTGGCAAACAGATGGTGCGTGGAGGAAAAGCGACGCCGTTCGCTGCTCTGAAAGGCCTTTTCTTCCCGCAGCGGCGCCTGAGGGGGGCAATGGTTTGGTTGGTCGGGCTGAGCAGTGCTGGGTGTTCAGGGCCTTTTGGGGGGTGACACTAAATAGAGAAGAATCCCAGCTGAGGCCTCTGGCAGGTCCTGCCTTGATGGGTTTGGAGGGACTTGTCCTCTCTGCTGGTGTGAAGTTGCCTCATGTGGATGTGGAGCGCTCGGCCGTGGGGTGGAGCAGTGGGGCTCAGGGATCCTCTGGAGTGACATTTCTTGGTTCAAGGAGCCTCTGTTCCTCAAAGCCCCGTATACCCCAGAGCTTGGCAAGATATGTGTTCCTGCTCTGCAGATGCACCAGCCATGGCTGCTGTTCTCCTCACCAACTCTCCTCCTTTTGGGAACTGGAAGCCTGAGGCTGAATTGCCCAGCTGACACTGCAGCTGGGCACGAGTGCCCTTTGCAGGCAGGCACAGGGCTAATGCTGCACAACCCAGGCTGGCAAACCCACCTATTCCTTCCCTGCCTGCAGCAGCACCTCTGGACCTGCAGCCACTTCGAGCTGCTTCAGCAGCAGGCAAAGCAGAGGCTCTGGGCAAGAACAGAGATCATCTCTTCCCCTGCTCCTCTTCCTCCAGCCTGCAACCTCCCCTTGCACTCATCTTCCCTCTGCTCCTGCTCTTTTGACTCCAAAAATAGGAGTTGTACCGCCTTGACACATGTACCTGTGACAGAGGAATGGGTGTTATAAGCCCTGGGAGTGGATCCTGTCAGTCTGGTGATTTCTGCTTTGTTGGCAGATAATTACAGTGTGGAAGGGAAAAGTGTTTGTTGAAAGCAGGAACTTAATGGGGTTTACAAAGGATGCTTTGTCCAGGCAGCTACTGGAGTTAATAAAACTCAGCTTGGGCTCCATAAAGCTCTGCAGACCTTAAAGTCTGAATTCTGCTGAGTGTTGCCAGGCTGGGAATTTGGGGCTGGCATTCATGATTACTGTCCAGTGCTCCATGGAGAGCTGTGGGGGTACACAGGGTAACGAGGACTCGGGGAGGTACGGGAACAGCTCCTGAGCATCCCAGTTCACATGGAAGTCAGAGCCAAACAGGCACAACCGTTCCTGTGTGCAGCCAAGGAGTTTGGTTGTTGGATTTCACAGCAATAGGATCCGTGCTTTGAGAGAGCACCACAAACTCCCAGAGGTTTTCTGTTTTGGGGACTCATCACCACTGAGTGCTTGGTGCATTTGTCTTCATTTGGTCCCTTCCAGCTTAAACAGTCAGCAACACTCGGTAGTGAAGAGGTGAAGAGGGATTACGGATTTTTAATACTGTAGTATCATTCCTTCTTTTGTGATCCTGTTCCTATAGCCCAGGTGGGATGTTACTGCAGGGGGTGGGTGCCAACCCAGCCCAAAATACCCATGGACCCAAAAATGCTCACTCGCAGCACTGGGATCTGCTCCCTGCACTCGTGTCTGATGGTTGTACCTCCTTATGAGCTTTGAATTTCTCAATGTGACATAAAGGCAGTGGGAGCTGAAAAGCTGCTGAATTGGTAACTTTTGGGGGAGGGAGTTCCTGCTCTTTTATTGTCTTTTCCTTCTTTCCTCCAGTAGCTGCAGTAGGGGAAAAAAAAGTGTAAGAAGAGGGAGGAAGGGCCTGGAGGCATCAGGTCAGAAAATAAATACTGAAAGAATGAGAAATGGAGTTATTTGGAGAGCAGAGTTATTTGCTTTGAGAGCCAACTTCTTTTTTTTTTCTTTTTTTTTTTTTGGTAAAAAAATATGAAAAAATAATTTTCTCAAAATATCCTTTTTTTTCCCCCTTCCTTTAAAAACTTCAGGCAAACTTTTGGTGTTGCCTCTGCTCAGGAGAGAGTTTGCAATTTAATAACCTTGTTATGTTACAAATCCTGAGACTCGGCGACTCCTGCCCTAGTCCCTCTGCCAAGCACAGAGCATTTCTTGACCTTTTAAAGAAAGCCAGAGATAATGAACCATTTGGACCGTAGGATGCCCTAGTTGCTTGGAATAAAATCAGTGTGGCTGTGAATTTTGGAGAGGAACAAACGCGCAGCTCCGAGCCAGCAGCGAGGGCTGAATGTTCACTGTGATCTCCCACTGCAGAAAGAGCCATAAAGTCCTTTAAAACAGTTAATAAATCAGAGGACATGGGCAGAGCGAGATCTGGGCTGCACAAGGGCTTCAGAAAGTGTCTTGAAAGGTCCAGAGAGGGAGGATTTGTCTGGCTGCCCTTGAGTTTCAGCTTGTAACTAGTGAATTTTTCTCCTTCAAAATTCTCATCAGCTCTTGTGAAATGTGAATGCTGAAGAGGCTGATGCTGCTTGAGAGGGGTGGATGTCAGATGCTTCCCCTGTTATGGATGGCATTGGAAATTGGAGTGTGTGCCTCACATTTTACACCTCAGATGTTGGAGGTGCAATGGTAGATGTTACTTTCGTCAGTATTTTCTGTGGTGAGTTTTAGTTCTTCTCTGAAAATGGAAACACAGAAAAATATTGCAGCTTCGTGGGTGTTGTCCCAGGTGTCCTGACTAAGGTAAGAAACGTTTACTGGTGAGAAACACTGACCCCTGTTAGTGAAGGGGCCCCAAAAATGTGTCTGGGAGTGGAGACTGATCACCCAAACCATCCTTCCCATGGCCCAGCAGCTCTTCAGAGGAACATCTCCTGCCCCCCACTGAAGCTGCGGGGTCCAGCTCCCGTGGGCACACACTGGGCAGCAGCAGGAGCTCTGACAGTCTCAGAGGGTTCCCACACAGAACAAGAGGACCAAGGCTCTCTGGTCCTTTCTGGAGACCAGCAGATGTACATGGATGATCCTTTCTGTGTCCATGGATTTCTGCATTGTTTGTCTCACCAGGTCTCTCCCAGTGCCTGGGGGATTTACACCAGCCCTGTGATTTTCCTGCCTCCTGAGTGTGTTCACTCATGCAGGTACTCTCTGTCCAAGTGTACTTGCATGTACTTGCTGAGTTACTCTCTCACTTTTCCTTGCATTTTCCATGGTATTCCTGTCTTAACACAGAAGCACCAAGCTCCTCTTCCCTTGCTCTTCCTGCTGCAGCTGGGTGATGTTCCAGGTCCGTGGGGTGGACCCAGTTCAGCACAAACGTTCATGAACAGGGACACAGGGACACACACATGTGCCAACCTGGCACAGGATGGGGCTGGCAGGCTGGCATGAGCTTTCCTTCCACACCCCCGTTTCCATCTCATCCAGCCCTGCAGTTCCAGCACAAAGGATGTAGAAAGACTTCTGGTGGGAGCAGTAGAAGGGGTGTCTAATACACTCCAGCCCTCACCTCACTGGTGCCTGTAGAAATACATGATTAATTTGTTTAAAACATCACTGAGCATGTGTGTGTTATTCTTCTGCTGCAAAACCAGAGCCAGAGCCTCGGTCTGCAATTCTTTTAGGGAAAGATGTCATAGTTGGTCTTGATTAAACCTTTAGTTTAATGTTGATTAAACCATGGCTAAATTATTCATGTGTCTAGCTATTCATGCAATACAGAAGGAATTTATTGTAATGGGATGGATTGACGTGCCCAGTGTTAAAAACTTGCTGTTGTGCTCGTTAGCAACAGGCATGGAAAAATAAACAAATAGGATGGCAGGGGAAGGCCCGTCTGCATTCCCACTGCAGTGCAATGGAGCTGGGGGTTAAACTGAAATAGCATTGGGTTTATGGTGACTTTTAGCCACAGATCTCATGTCATAGCCTGCTTTCCTGCCAAGGAAACATGGGCAGGCTTGCTCTCCTCTAATGGGGAAACCCAAAACATTGCAGAATGTGGCCACCGCCGTGGTGGTGGCGCAGGGCCAGGTGGGACGGGCCCTCGGTGCCATAATAAGTAATGATTTAGTGAAGGGAAACCTCCAAAGTCAACGCTCGTAAGGAAAACCCCAGGGCTGTTCTGGTGTCTGGCAGAGTAGATGAAACACCAGGCTGAAGGGATTTCTCCAAGAGGTCTTCCACTTTCTGTACAGTGCTGGCTTTTTTCCTTCGGAGCTGAGAAGCTTGGCATGTGTGTAACACATCCCACACCGCCAGGGCACGGTTATACTGGTCACTGGAGGGTGTTCCTGCTGCTGCCGTTCCCCAGGGGTAAAACATAAAATTTAGGAACGGATGTGCATGAATCTACCCTGATGCCTGGATGGTTCAGATCTGGGGTCAGGGGTGGCTGGGTCAGAGCCACATCCTCGTCCCTGGTGGCCTGTGGAGGAGCACGATGATGGAGGCTGCCTTTGCATTCACATCTCCCTCCTTTGCCATGCAAAAGCTGAGGGTGGGGAAGGAAGGGAGGAAGGAATATCCTACTGGGTCTGGCCTCAGCCCTACCCTGCTCAGAAAGCTGCTGCAGGGCTGGGGAGGTGGGTGTTGGGGCTCGGGGAGGGCAGAGGGGAGCTGGCGCAGTGGAGGAGCAGCAGGAGAGGGACCACTTTACATCTCTTCTGGTAACCAGCAGCTGAGGGGAAAGCTGGTCACGATGGAGGGGATCACACTTCAGAGAAAAATTAAACCATTTTGGAGCATGAGGAGTTAAGAGAAAGGGTGATGTGGTGTGTAGGAGGAAAGAGTGACTCTCTGAGATGGTCTTTCCAGCCTGCACTGCTCTGGTACCCTCTGGAAAAAGCTTTGGACTTCTGACAAAGCACCAAACCCTGAAATTTTGTAATGTTGCCCAGAGCCCTGTGTACCCCTCTCCTTGCTCAGATGGGCTCCCACCAGTGTTACATCCCTGGGCTGCACGAGGGTGGTGCTGCTGGTGTGGGAAAAATGCCGAGCCCTGAGGGGTTGGGGCATGTTGGAGGCTCTTCAGGGCGTGGAGGTGGGTTGGACACTGTTCTCTTGTCTTTACTGTCCACAGACCAACAGGTCCTGCTGGCTGAAGATCTACATCCTGAGAGACAGATGGGCCATGGTTTGGTTTCACCCAGCCTGGGTGAGTTTTTTGGGCAGCAAAAGGTCTTTCCTGAAGTCTGTGCTGCTCAAAGAGTTTGGAGGGGCTGGTGGGGCCTGAGGGTGTGAAGGTCATTTCCCCACACCCAGTGCTCATCTGCAAGCTCAACATGCTCCTCAAGGTCATTTTTTAGGCCAGCCTTTCTCAGGAGACAGAATCAGGACTCAAGCCGTGGCTTGCTCCAGCTGAGGGTCCCTATGGTTCCCTCAAACTCAGGAAAGTCTCATCCCCAGGGGCTGGAGGTGCTGAGAGGAGGATTAAATTGGTTGGGGAGCCTCTTAAACCTCCCCAGTAAACAGCTCCAAAGCCTCAGGTTTAACTGATCTCCCCCCAGTCCTGCTCTCCCACACCCTGATCCCAGAGAAGAGGCTGAACACCAGTCAGGAGCTCTCCCATCACCTTATTTCAACTAAGGGCTGAGTTCCCTTGCTTGAACCCAGCAGGACACAACTCCCAACCCCCAGTGCAGACAGCAAGAGCTGTGATGCCCCAGGGGCTGATATTGGGGTTTATAAAGCCCTGTGTCTTCCTTTGGGTGTTGCTGGTGTGTGTGGGGAGGTAACACAGCTCCTGCACAATAGGAACTGTGCCTGGGGAGGCATTTGGTCCTTGTTAGCAGATGCTCAGTAGCTGTTTTGTCATTTTTCTTGTTTGTCATAAAAAATAAATACAGTTTAATGGATGATCTTACAGAGGCAGGTTTTGGCAACAAAATAGACCGTGTCCCACTATAAACTTGATGCGTATAATTTAAAGCAAGATGGAACATAAAACCATTTCCAGCTCAGAGGAGGGAGAGGGAGACACAGATTTAGGTCTTGATTGTGCTGAAATGAAAAACAGCACATTCTTGGATAGTGTATTAAATCAGGCATTTTATTTTATAGAGTCCAAACTATAAACAGCCTTTTTAAGAACAATTAATCACATCATTTATTTTCTTTTGTTTACAAAATTTGGGAAGCTGATTTCTTTCATGTCTTTGTGTATTTCTAGAGATATTGTGTGCAAAAGAGCAGCTCTAAACACCAAAGATGATTATTTGGAGACCGGGGAGGACTTTAAGGGGACATTTCTGACAAAATCCCATCCGTTAGCAGAGATTTAAGGAATGCTCTGAGGAGCCTTTGGAAATGATGCCTCTGATGGGGAAAGCTGGGCTCTGGAGCCAAGGGCAGGGATGTGGTGGTGGTGGGGAGGTGAGTGGAAGAGGCAGCTGGTGATGTGATGACCATCCCTGCTGTCACAGACTGGTGTTAAGGAGGTTGGTGAGGACTGGGGGGCTTATGGGGGTGTCTGTTTGCAGAGGATGCTCCTTGTCTGACCTGTGGTGTGTTCACCTTCCATCCAGATTGGAAAAACCTGCCCACTGATGTTACTTAAACCGGGCAGTTCATTCTTACTGGGATCAGAAAAGGGACAGGTCTGTGCCCTCAGCACCCTCTCCATCACCCCACAGAGCTGTGGGCAGAGCACCCAATGCCCTGTTGCTGTAAATCACCACAGCTCTGCTCCAGCTGGAAGAGGGATGAGGATTTCTGCCAAGGAAAGAGATCCAAAGTGCATTTCCTCCATGCTCCTGTTGTGTAAAGAACTCAGCCCCTCTGGTTTTGGAGCCTGGCTCACCTCACTCTGCTCTGGTGGTTCAGTTCTGGTTTCAGCAGAGCCAGTGTAAATCCAAAACAGCTCTAGGGAAGTCAGTCAAGTTCCCAGAGACAGGAGGCTAGGGGAGATAGGAAACTATTCACAGCTTGTCTGTAGCTGCTGACATGACACATAAAAAGCTGGCTGAAGGCAGCTCGATGTGCTACAGGCGCTAATCTCTGCTGTTAGTGGGTTTCCTGACACTTCCCATTATCAGAGCTTCTCTACAGTTGTTTACAGGACTGCAGAACTTCAATCTTTTCAGCTGAAATGCATCACCCTTGTGCCATCCATGACACAGGTAGTGCCACTGGGTGAAATTCTGCTTTTTCTTGATTTTGTTATGGCCTAAGGAGCTGCCCAAACCCCACTGTGCTAAAAATAGCAAATGATAAAGCTGCGAAGTCTTGCACCCCGGAGGAGTCCAAGCCAGTGTTCCTCCTGCCTGAGCAACCCTTGTGCCAGCCTGGGGAAGAGGAGGTTCCAGGAAGACCTGAGAGCCCCTTCCAGTGCTTAAAGGGGCTCCAGGAGAGCTGGAGAGGGACTTTGGATAAGAGCATGGAGGGACAGCACAAGAGGGAACGAATTTGAGCTGAAGGAGGGTAGATTTATATTGGATATTAGGAAGAAATTGTTCCCTGTGAGAGTGGGGAGGCCCTGGCACAGTTTCCCAGAGAAGCTGTGGCTGCCCCATCCCTGGAAGTGTCCAAGGCCAGGTTGGACAGGGCTTGGAGCAACCTGGGCTAGTGGAAGGTGTCCCTGTCCATGGCAGGGGGTGGAACTGGATGAGCTTAAAGATCCCTTCCAATCCCAAACCAATGTGTAATTCTATAATTAAATAACCCACCAGATCCCATATGAAACCCATCCTCCTTCTGTAGCAAGGGTCCATACATTAACGTGCATGTACCAGAAGGTAAACTAACCTTTTTTCTGGGCTAAAAAATGATGTTTTACTGGAAAACCAAACCAGTTTTCTTTGGCTGTGCTGCCTCTCGTCCTCATGGCAGCTGTACTGCTGCTTTTCCCTGGTTGGGGTGCTTATTGCTGGAGGTGTTGTGGCAATATGTTGGAGCTGAAACATAACGGCTTCGTGCCAAAATAATTCACTTCAGGCTGTTTGACTCTTTTTTTCCGATGAAAAATCAAAATTTCCTCTGCAAGATGAGACATGATTTCAGTGGGGTGGGGGAGGATTGAGTGGTGGTGGTGCGGGAAGAGGAAATAACTGTCTTTAAAAAAAAAAAAAACAACAAAACCAAACTAAAAATTACTTTTCTTTTGCAAAATAAATTCTATGACACATTTTTTTCTACCAGCCCTAATTTCGAACAGTGTTTGGTGCCAGCCCGATGAGTGTTGGAGCAGCTCACATTCCTGCAGGAAAAGGGTATAAATTCTAGCACCAAATTTGAGGCTGGCAATGGACCTTACTCTCTGGGACCCTGTGGACCCTGTGAGGACACTTCCCAGTGGGATCAGTGCACAAAATCCTGGTCTTCTCTCAGCTGGTCTGGACACACAAATCCTGCAATGAGCCATTCAAGCACGGAAATACATTTTGGCCATCAGAGGGCTGATACAACAGTTGTGTGAATAGAGAGCTGGCTTAGTGTTGGGATTAGATAATAGACTAATTGGGAGAGAAATTGTTCCTCAAGGGACTGCTTTGGGGTTCCACCCAATGCTGTGTTGCATCTGCTCAGGACTGGCCACCTCCTGCCACCAGAGGTTCATGTGGAGCTGCAGGACAGAGACTTAGGGGGAAAGGCGACCTTGGATTTTGGATGCAAGGCTTGAATTCAGTTCCTGGCTCTACACAGCAGCCTCCCATGCCCACGTGTTGGCCTCCTTGTGCCACCAGCAAGGCATGGAGCCACTGTGGTGGTCGTGGTGGGACCTCCCTGGACCCCATTGGGTTCCATGAATAAGCCAAAGGAGAGCTGCAGGCTCTGAGTGCCCTTGGTCTGGGTGGGTCAGGGTGTCTGTGCCTGCTCTGAGCTTCCTTGAGCTCCAGCCATTTGTCATCCCCAAACCCAAGAGGAAAAAATCCCAATTTTCAGGGCATAAAGAGCAGAAAAGGTTTCACCACTCGCTGGTTTGCTTGTAGCAAACGGATCAATAACAATTGTTATTTAACTAAATAAAACCAAGCCAGACTCCAGCTTGCTGGATCTCCAGGGGTGTATTTTGTGGCTGAAAAGGTGCCTTTCCTCCTCGGAAATGGCACTAAATGTTTTCTATCTTGTGTGGGTATTAGGGGAAGAAACAGGAAATTTTCTTCTTTCTTGTTTGACCTGGCTTGTGATGAATGGCACCCTGAGTGCTGGTTATCAGCCCCTGAGCCCCTGCCCCTCTTCTCAAGGCTGGTGCAGTGTCACTGTAGTCGCTCGTCCACGAGCAGATTTGATTCTGAGGAGTCATGTTTCATAGAGTATTTGCTTCAGAGAAAGAACAGCTGATGGTTCATCACATTCCCTGTTGAAATTTGTGCAGAGGAGGGAGGTATTGAGCAGGTCTTTCTGTAGAAATCATCTTGAGAAACTGAAATTTTCCAGTTTGGTATTTTTTGGTAGAGTTTTTTGATTTCTCTGAGTTTTTCTAATGGAGCTTTGGTCCACGGACTGGCTTTTTTTCCACCACTGTAGGACTACTTTTCTTGATCAAAACCCCTGATTTTTTTTGGGGCTGCTCCTTCTCAAAGTGCTGCCCAGACAGAGCAGGGCCTTCTCCTCAAGCTGTGCAACGGAAAATGATGTCCTCCAGTAGTGAGAAGGGCCTACACATTCATCATACAACTGCTCCCCTGGAGCATGAGAGGAGGCTGTTTTACCACCAGGTGAGATCTCTCTGTCATTGACAAACATGGTTCTTTTGGTGGGTCTGGAGACCTTCCCATTGTGATGGAGCTTCCAACCTCCACCTCCCTGGACAGCAGGACAGCTGTGGCTTAGCTGTGCCTCTGTGTCCTGCCCATCCCAGCTGTGCTGTGCTGGAGGAGGTGAGCAGGGAGCTGAGCACTCCCCAGTGATGGACACTTCGTGTTCCTTCTCCCTCTTGTCTCCTGTGGAGCAGCACGGGGGCAAAGAGCTGGAGGGGATCGAGTGGTTGTGCTGAGCTAATGACAATCTCTGGCACAGGAGCTCTGAGGATTCCCCCTGCTTTGTGCTCTGCCCCAGAATGAGTAAATAAAAGCCTCCTCATTTATTTATGATGCAAATAGCAACTGTGTGTTCAGCTCTAGGATTTGTTGATTATTTATTTAGAGCCTCCTGTCTCAGGGGCACTGGCTGTTTGCGTGCAGGAGGCATCTGTCTGGCCTTATTACCCACAAATAGACATCTTGCTTCTCAGGCTCTGGCTGCTGATGTTTTGGTAAGTCTGCTGTGAAAACATAAATCCTTCCAGGGAGACACAGATCCCCTGGTCCTTCCTCTTCAGAGTGAGTAGGAGCAGCTTTTTTGAAAATCCCACTCTGTCCCACTCCCATGGAGCAGGTGAACACTGAGCTCCTCTGGGCATGAAGGTTTC
Source organism: Lepidothrix coronata (assembly GCF_001604755.1). Lineage (NCBI taxonomy): Eukaryota > Metazoa > Chordata > Aves > Passeriformes > Pipridae > Lepidothrix > Lepidothrix coronata. The sequence goes on along the minus strand of NW_016690422.1, from coordinate 170,860 downwards.
TACTGGGGTAGGACCAAAAAGAAAAGGCTAAAATCCAGTTGCTGTAGGTCCTCAGCCTCAAGAAGCTAAAGGGAGGGTGGGTGGGAGGTGGATATGGGCAGGGATGAAAACAAGGAGACAGTATTTGGCCTAAAATACTAGTGAGGGCTGCTTGGGATCCCCTTCTTCTCCCCCCATAATGGGAGGCTGTGTGCCAGAGGTGCTGGATTTGTCTTGTTCCACAACCAGACACAAAGAGGAGCTCTGTGAGGTTCCAGGAGACCTGGGAGTGAATCACTGCTGCCTTGTGAATGTTATCCCAAGGTGCCTTTAAATACTTCTGGTTCTCCTCAGGTTGGTGGCTGATTAAGTTGTGGCATTTGGCTTTAGGAAGATAATGACACTCATTTGATCCACCTCAGGTCACCCCCTTGGCTTTGACAGCTGATGGAGCACAAGCATTCCTGCAGACAGCTGGAATCCCTGCATCCCAATGGTGATCCATGGCATGGAGCAGCTCCAGAGCTTGGTGAGTACCATCCTGGCCAGCATTCTGAATGAGTGCAAAGGCAGGGAGGGGAGAGCTTGTCCCAGCAGATGGATGAGCCCAGAAAGGTTAGATTGTGGTGAAGGAATTCTGTCCATCCCCCTGGTCACAGCTGGGGCACCATCGCAGGACTCCATGAGGAAAGGCACTGACAGCTCACCCTGACCCTTTGCCACCATCTCATTATCCACTGAGCTATCCTTGCTGAAATGTCTCCCTTTAAGTATCCCATGCAGGAATCCCTTCTTTGTAAAACAATGCCACAGTCAGGGTTTTAGAGGCAAGGGTTGATTTTTTGAGATTTCTTTTCAAAAAGCATTATTTACCCTTTTATTTGACTGCCTGACTTGCAGTCTTGGGGCCCATAGGTAGGAATTACTTTTCCTGGTACCTCTGTGGTGTGGTTTTTGCAGGGAAAAATCATTTACATCCATTAAGCCTCAGAACTGTGAGGCAGAAATAGAAGAATTAATCCCTACTCCATAGCACAGCTGGCCAGCCTGCAACAGAGGACAATTAAATGCAGACCTAAATGATCAAACTTAGCACCTAAATGAGTGACCAAAGGCTCAGGTCCAAGCTCAGATTGTTGTAGGTCTTGGATCTCTTCTCTTACAGACTGAGAAAAGGTTGCTGTTAAGCAAGATAGATTTTGCTTGGCTCCTTCACTCATGGCAGGATTTCCAGGGTTTTCCAGGACTTCAGCCATTCTCATGGGTTTTCTCTGAATCCTCCTCCAGCTTCTCAGCCCACATCTCAAGGTGTGCAGCTGCTCAGGACTTTACAGACAGGATCCTACCTGAATTCTGCATCCCTTGTGCAGACAGCCACCCCTGTGATTAGTGGTGAAAACCACTGCTGCTGGTCACAGAAGTGTTTTAGAACTGGCAAAATTGAGAAAAGGGGGTGCCCAGGAGCCCCTGGGCTTGGAGAAGCTATTTAGGGATTAGGGTGGTGTGGCATTCCTGTGGCAAATCATCAGTGTGTGTCCTGGAGGGACAAAAGGGGCTGGATGCAGGTAAAGAGCAGAGTGGTGGATGTTGTGTCTGCTCTGGGTGTGTGTCCCCAGATGTGCACACATCTGGAGGGATTTGGGAGGTACTCAGATACTGAAAAACCTTCCAGAGGTGCACAAACAGGCCTTGGTGAGTATCAGAGTCTCACCACAAACACATTATCAGGTGCTCAGGAGAGCTGGGATGGGCCTGGGCTCTGCAGGGGCGGGACCTGCGTGGCTGTGTTCCGTGGGAAGCTGGGATGCACACATGGAAAACCCTGGGGCTGCAGCTGCCACTGGGGCTGCACTGGGTTCTCCAGCCTCTTTGGTCTCTGGGCTTGGACTCGAGCCAGAGTGCATCTCATCCAGGGGCTGGGATGAGGAGGAGGGGAACAAACTGTTTAGAGGGCCATGAATAGGAGCTTTCATGAGCTGTCATTTCCCATTACAGCTGACTCGACATGGAAACACAGCGCAGGGCCCTGGCAGGAGAGGTTCCCCTGCCTCCAAAGCCCAGCCAGCTCCATCCACAGCCTCCTCTGGCTCTTTGGACACTGAACTTTTCAGCCTGAACCCTCTACAGTGAGTGCTGGACCCATCAGCTGCGGGATGGGTCAGCTCTTGCTTGGTGGCATGGAGAGGGGGTCAGAAGGACCAGGACCTTGCTGTGCTGGATGTGAGTTGATGTGGGTGATACAAGGAGTTCTGCAGCACCTACCCTGAGTGCAAGGATGCACTGAAGTGCATGAACCTTCAAACAAGACCTTATGGATTGAGAGCCTCCTGCCAAAAGGTAGCAGGGAATCTGATGTAAAACCAGAATTTTTCTCCATTTGCCCTGGAATACAATATCCTCCTGAGCTGGCTCCCATATTGCCTCACAGAGATCAGCTGTCCACCAATCTACCAATACCTCCCAAACCTGGCTGCACTTCAGTGCTTGTGGGATGTTGTATAAAAAGAACAGGAGGATGATTGAGAGGCTCTGTTTCCAATTGACCTTGGTGCAAAGTGCCTAAATCTGAGCCCGAGGATGGAGCTACACCCTGTGTGTGTGGATGGTTGCAGGAGTTCTTGGTGTCATGTCTGGTTGGATGTGGGTGTGGTGGTGCTGGAAAGGAAGGAGAGCTTGGAAAAGGAGTTTCCAACAGGGAGCAGCCAAGGGAAACTGGTAGTTTGTATGCCAATAAATTGGAACTGAGATTACACAGGCAGAGAGTAATTTTTGTGCCCTGAGGCTCATTCATCTGCTTAATTCTGGGTTTGGGTGGTTGGTACAGGAAAGGATGGGGGCCAAGGGCTGAGAATGGAAATCCCCAAAGCCCATCTGTGACACAATTAGTCCCTGTTCCTCCCCGAGCAGGGTGTGAGGGCAGCTCTGAGTAAGCAACGTGCTGAGTGTGGGGCTGGTGCTCCCCAGTGCCCTGAGATGCTGTGGGTGAGTGGGGAGAAGGGTTTGGAGGAAGGACAGGGTGGAAAAGCTGCCCTTCTCCAAGGCCAGGCTGAGGATGGAGCAGAGAAGGGCTGTGGAGCACAAAGAACACCTCTGCAAGAGCCAGCCCTGCAGACACAGCTGCTGCACTCCAGTTCTGTGGTGTGTCCCCACCTGCAGCTCCCTTCAACCTCCCCTTTCATCCCTCCAATCTTTATTTCATTTGATTAATAAAAAACTCCTTTCCTCCTCTCAGCAGAGATACTGGAGCACAGCCCACGTGTTGGGAGGGGAGGGAGGGAATAGCTGCAGCTTGGCTTCTCTCCTCTGACCACCAGCCAGCTCCCTATCTCGGGATGGATCCAACAGGAGCACAGGAGCTCACATCCAAGAAACCCCAGTGCTCTGCCAGGGCCACACAGGTAGCAAAGAACCTGATAGAAAGTCAAGTGAAACATCTGGGAGTCTTTTTTTTTTCCTGCTGCCTTCCCTGCATTTCAGGGCAGGAATTCTCTGATGTGCACAGTGGATTTGCAGAGCTCCAAATGCTCCAGTCTCCCACATGAACCCTCCTGTGTGTGTACAGACTTGTGCTGGTGTCTGTTTAGGAAATCTGGACCACAGGACAACAACACTATTCTGAAGCCAAATGTCAATTGATTTAATAGAATCACAGAATCACAGAATGGTTTGGGTTGGAGGGGACCTTAAGGACCATCCAGTGCCACCCCCTGCCGTGGGCAGGGACACCTTCCACTAGCCCAGGTTGCTCCAAGCCCTGTCCAACCTGGCTTTGGACACTTTCAGGGATGGGGCAGCCACAGCTTCTCTGGGCACCCTGTGCCAGGGCCTCACCATCCTCTGAGTAAAGAATCAAAAATTGGTTCAAGAAACCATCAGATCTGATGCATTTTTTGCCCAAGGCAGTGGTGGAATCACCATCCCTGGAAGTGTTCAAAAATGTGCAAATGTGGCACCTGGGGACATAGTGGACCTGGCACTGCTGGGTTAACGGTTGGACTCGATTGGTCTTAGATTTCCAAACTTAATGATTCTATGATTTTAGGAGGGACAGTGAAGCATCAAAAATGCACCCAGTAAAGCTTGTTAGCAACTCTTTTCCCCTTCTTTCTTCCTGAGGTCTTATCCGGCCTGGGAATGGGAGTCCTGCCATGTAACATGACTGAGTAATCCCTAAAACCAACAAATAGCTTAAATAGATAATTTCTGTTTCTATGAGCCATCCAGCTGAGAGACAGTGAGAGAAGTGAAAAAAAAAAAACTATTTCAGGAATTAATTGTGAGTAGAGAAGGACTCCAGTGTCAACAGTGCAGGAAAGACAGAGCAAAGGGAAAAAAAATACAGGAAAATGTAATTTAAACGTCCACAGAAGACATGCAAATGCAGGCACAATGAGGGGCCTCTGGATTTTTCCTAATGAACTCTAATGCAAAGGGGAAATTAAAGAACTCTTGTTTTCCACTCTGTCCAGTTGCAGAGTGTCTGTGCAGGAGCTGGAGCGTGAGGAAGGCTGTGGTGCTGGAGGGTGAGGGATGGGGCCAGGGAGGGACTTTTCTGCCTTCTCAGCCTGACAAGAAGAACTTGTCAGGATTGTATTTTTGATGCAATATTCTTGTTTGTTAAGCAAAACAAACAAGTCACTCAACAAAACTGGAACTTTAAGCAGGAGAAGATCAGCCTGGATAAACTTCTTGACTGGCTGGTTTTGTTTTTTCATTTTTTTCTAAAAGGGTCTTCAAGATGGTTCAATATCTGAGGCCATTTATTTTTTGAAATAGAAACATCCATTTTTCTACTCCATAATACTTCTCATTTTGAATCATAAGCCAAGTATAGCATGAATGGGCCTTCTCTGCTGAAGGCAGAATTGAAACCAAATGTTTAAAAATTATCTATTCAAAACCCTTGGCTTGACTCGACTCAGACAACTGTTGCTTTTTTAAACTATAAACAATATTGAAATTCTGACTGTTTATCCCCAGATGACTTGAGGATTGTTTACAATTTTTCGACGTTTCTCAGGAACTAAAAACCTGTTTCTCATGTATATTTATGCTGGCAGCTGCTATCGAAAGGACAGCTCAGCTCCTCGAAAAGTGGAAGCATATGACAATTTTCTCCTTAGTAAAACTGGTGAAATATGGGGTGTCAAAGCAGGAAGAGTTTCCCTGGCCAGTTTGGCTGTCCAGGCAGCTGTTGCCTCTGGGCAGGGTCCTTGGTGTCATTCCCCTCTGGAGTGATGGTGCTGAGGGTCCAAAGTGCACCATGAACCCCAAACTCTCCCCACACCCCCCCAGTCAGGGTACTTGGTGTCTGAGAGGGGTTTGGTGGTTGAAATATAAGACTCTGATTTCGGGTGCACATTCTTGAGCTGCCTGGAAAATGAGCTTCTGTTTGACAGAGGCAGGACCCACACCTGGGATCCCAGGGAAGCTGGGGCTGCCCCATCCCTGGAAGTGTCCAAGGCCAGGTTGGAGGGAGCTTGGAGCAACCTGGGTTAGTGGAAGGTGTCCCTGCCCATGGCAGAGGGTGGGAAGAAGATGATCTTTAAAGTCCCTTCCAATCCAAACTATCCTGTGATCTGGCCATGCAGGGCTGCAGGTGCTGTCCCTGGGGCCAGGCTCTGCTGGAAATGGGTCAACTCTGCCATTAATAAGCTTTCCTAAGGTGGTGAAAGCTCAGCTGTGATCCCCATGGCAGTTGTGATGACGTATGTGGGCAGTCCATTGCTTCTCCCAGACACCTCTTACGTGAGCCTCTGCTCCAGCTGACCCGGTGTGTGCTGGCCGGGGTCACTCAGGGGCAGGCAGAGCTCACATCTTGCTCAGCAACTCATACAGGAGTCATATCCAACTTATATGAGCAGAGCTGGCCATGCCCTGAGCCCCAGCCCTGCCAGCAGCTCCTGTGGGTAGTCATACAAATAATTTCTTCATTGAACCTTGAATCTTCTCATTGTGGAAGATGGAGGAGTTTGGTCTCAGGCCAATATTGGGTTTGAATCACAGGAAAGGGTAAGAGGGAGGGGTTTTTAAAATCATGGTGTAGCATTGCTGTTGGTTTTATCTTTATAATTCCCATGGCAGGTGGCTGGAGATGTGCCTGTGGAATAGGATGTGCTCCCAAACTGGTCTCCTTGGATTGTGGCTTTGCTTTGGCCAACAGACCCTACCTGGACTTAACAGAGCTGATTAAAACCCAGTAGGAAATGGCTCCAGAATTCCAGCAAACCCAGTGATGCTGCTGAACTAACCATGTGCTGGAGGCCCTGGTGGGATGCTCCCTTTGCCTCCATCAGCCCTGCTCCTTGCTGATTGCAGGGGGAGCCTGTGCTCGGAGCACAGACAGCTCTGCACATCCCAAAGCTGTAGGGCCTGGGAAGCTGTGCAGCCTTTTCACAGAGGCATAGCCCCAGGAGCTGCAGCCCAGGCAGCTGCAGCAGTGCAGAGAGGGGGTAATTAGATTGTTTGCCCTGTCGATATGATGCATTCAGCCACTTTCCTCTGTGCTTTTAAACTTGTCCTCCTCAAGGAGAATGTTTTCACTCCGTTGCCATCTCCTCTGTGCCCAGCCCCGGGGGTCCCCAGCAGTGAGCTGGATAGAAAATCTATTGATTGTGTTCCAGAAGCCCTGTACAAGGGAAGGTAAGTGCTCCCCAGCCAATACCTCTCAGTCATTTCCTTTAGGTTGTTGCTCACATGCCCTAAATCACAGCGGGTGGTGAAAGAACAAAAGAAATGAGCTGGAGAAACTCTGGCCCAGCAGGTCTAATCCTGTCTGCAGCACCACCATCGCTTTGGCATTAAGGGAGGAACTCAGAGAGGCCAGATGCTGGTGTGTCTGTGAAGGACCCTCCATTCCCAAGGCTGTTCCAAGTTTCAGGAGGGGAAATAGCAAAGAAGGGCAGGGAGATGTACTTGGGGCTGATAAGCTGCATTTGAAGTTCCTCTGCTGCACACTCACACCAGAGAGTTCGGCCTCCAGAAGTCACACAGTTGTGTTAAGAACCACAAGATGACGATGACCGTTATTATTCCTAATTAACAGTGCTGGAATGCAGGTGCTGAGTCTTTCCCGAGGAGCTTTGCTTGGCTCCCAGCAGCTTTCCCCACGAGCCAGAAGATCCGTGCGGCATTTCCCGGCCAGCAGGGCTGGAAGGTCGGGGGCCAAGCAGCGTGGTGGAGGCTCAGCAGAGCTGGCCTTGGCTCACAGCTTCACACCCAGCTGGATGATGATGATGCAGAGCTGTGCAGTGCAGTGCTGAGCCTGAGGGCAGCGCTGGCTCTGGTTTAAGGAGAGCTTTCCCCACGGAGCACTGAGCTGCCTCCGGGACGCGGCGCTGCAGCCCCCGCCCAGCCGTGTGGACAGGCACAAGATGAAGGAGGTATAATTTTTTTGCAAAAAGCCATGGCTGGCCAACGTCTTAGGTAATAAATGCTGTGAGCTGAGGAATGCAGCCCTGTTATTGCCTGGCCGAGGGGAATTAATTCTGCACATTGGCTCCTCCGGAGTTTTCTGCCCAGGCGTCGTTGACTTCTTACCACCACATAGATATTTCTGTATTTCAGCAAAATTCCCCACTTCTAATCTGGATAGTCCTGGCTGGGTGGAGTGCAAAACCCACATTGTTAACTCCGGATAACGGTAATTAAAAGAAAATAAAATCAAAGGTGCTCAGAAAAGAAATGGAAAATTTTCCTGTGGAAGCCAGAAGATTATATTAAACTTCAGTGGTTTAATAAAATATTATGAAGTTTGGGAGCGTATTTTCCCTGGGATTTAATCTGTTTATACATCTAAAAAAGTAAATAGAATATCACTTTACTTGACCACACAGCAAACCTGATATAGGAGGGCTGTATATATTTCTTGGGGAATTCCTTCCCCCTCGGGTTTCACGCAATGCACCATGAGCTGGGTCCATTCCTGAACTACCAGGCCAGAGGAAGCAGGAATTCATCCAGCTCGGTGGAGAAATGCTGTGGATGTGGCAGGGCCAGGGCCAGCCAAGGGGTGAGTGTTGGGGGAGCCGGGAAAACCCGACTGCTCAAGGATTTCTGCAATTTAAAGAACAGAGCACGACACTGACCTTGCTGGGGAAACACGTGGTGGAAGACAGGAGGTGGTGGAAATGATGCCAGCAATGCCACTGGAGAGTTCACAGAGCGAGTTAGGCTTAGGAGAACTAAAATCACACACAAGTGGGTAATTTTGTGTTTTTTCCCCTTTTTTCATAAACCTGCCCCCTCTTTCCAGGTTGCTGCCGCCAGCAAAAAGAAAGCACAGCCTCCCAGTACCCGTAAACTTTATTAAATGTGTGCTTTTTCATTCTTAAATTAAATTGAAATCAGTCTGTTTCATACTGAAATGGCACCAAAGGGAGAAGGATGACAGTATCACCAAGAGAAGTGGAGGGAGGAGGGAAACCCCAGAAACTGTTTTATATATGATCAAGAAATTTTTTAATGGTTAAGAAAATGGGAAATTTCCCCCCTCATCTGGAGACCTGACACTGTGTGGGTTAGTGGGGGAGAACCAAGGAGGCTGAGGATCAGTGTGGGTCAAAATCACTCTGAGCAGGGTGGGCAAGGCCAAATCATCACTGGGAATTTGACTTTGACCCCCAAAGACCACCCTGAAACCACACAGAGGAGTCCCCAGCACTGACCTTCGAGGCACCTTGGTGGATATATTCCTTCTAACCGTGTAAATTATTGACTGGCAGCATTTCCAGAGGAGTTGGTTAAACTCCTCATACCACAAAATCAGCTCCAAGGTCAACGTGGGCACAGCAGCCTCGTCCTTGCCTGTCCAGGAATGGCAGCAATGGAATTTGCAGCAGCAGAGGGGCCTGGTTTTGTCTTGCCAAACTTCACTGGTAAAGAAAACTCCATTTCTCTGATATTTTTCAGGTGTGGCCAGTGGAAACAGAGTGCAAAGGACCGTCCCACAGCTCGGGTTTGGCTGGAAGCTGCTGCTGCACTGGGTTAAAGGGAGGTCTCACCTTCAATCACCTCTCTGAATCTACAAGCCTGTCCAAAGCATGTCACCAACAGCAAGAAAAACAGTGATTTTTGGAAGACTTTGGGGCAATCCTTGTGCTCAGCACCCCTGAGCCCAAGCTCCTGGTGGTTTGAGTGCAGGAGGGCTGTGGTGCCATTTGTGGGGCTGGGCAAGGTGCTGTGCAGACCCCAGAGAGCCCCAGGGGCACCGGGGCAGTGCTGCAAGTGGGGGAGATGGGGCTGTGTCTGTCTACTCAAAGATCATGGCATCGCAGAATGGTTTGGGTTGGAAGGGACCTTTAAAGGCCAACTTGATCCTGAACATTTTGCAGGGATGGAGAATCCACAGCTTCTCTGGGCAACCTGTGCCAGGGCCTCACCACCCTCTTTGTAAAAAAACTTCCTTATGATGGATTTGGCATTTGATCCTGGCAGGATGCCCTGTAAAGGTTGGTGGGGCTTTTGTTTCGGTCTTAAAACAAATGTTCTAAAATCCAAATGTCTCATGGCATATGAGCCTAAGCTTCATCAGTGCCTAATGGCAGATTTGATGATTGAGACCTGAAGCATTTTAATACACTTAATTAGTATCTCATAGTTAATGTGTTGATTTTTCTGCTCTAAATAAATAAATAAAATAAATCAATCAATAAATAAATAAATAAGCACTTTACAAGTCACCTTTTTATTTCTAGCTACTTTTACTTTCCCCTCCAATGCACATGCTCAGCACTGCAGGCCCACGAGGGGTGCGGTTTTCAACAGTTTACTTCCAATTCTTCTTAGGTTAAAATAATCTAAACTTCATGGCTGGATTTTCAAATAAGCCTAAAGAGTTTAGGGGCTTAAATGCTATTAGAGTTCAAAGCAATTTGGTTGCATGACCTCTTTTTAAAAGCCATTGTTCATACGTGGAAGGATTTTCAAAAATACTTAGGGCCCAGATCAAAACCAATCAATCACAGTCTCAGATCCCTAAATAGTTTTACAAGGTGTGCAGCAAGGGAATCAAACCCTCGGAAATGAGGGGAAGTAAAACATTCAAGCATTTAGGGGAAAGTATGTCTGTGTGGCCGGGTTCAGTGCGCTGGGAAGAGTTTTTTAAAGGCACATATGATGGCCTTGGGTACCATATCAAAGCTCTGCTGATTTACTGAGAGGGATTTGGTGGCAATTGTAGAAACTCATTTGTATGAATGTGCTTGGTATTGCTGTGGCTTGTGAAATATGGGCAGAACGATCTGCAGCACTTTAAAGCTGCTTTATAGGAGTCTAAATGTGGCTGTATGGGAGACAACAGCAATATAACTATATTGATTTTTTTTAAAATCATACCCATAAGTGATATTTATCTTTGTGTGCTGGTTTTGGCTGGGGTGAAGTTAATTTTGTTCACAGGAGATGGTATGGGACTAGGGTTTGGATTTGTGCTGGAAATAGTATTGATAACCCAGGGATGTTTTTGTTATTGCTGAGCAGTTCTCACACACAGTCAGAGCCCTTTCTGCTCCTCACCCCACCAGGGAGGAGGCTGGGGATGGACAAGGAGCTGGGAGGGGACACAGCCAGGACAGCTGACCCCAGCTGAGCCAAGGGACATCCCAGACCATATGGCATCATGGTCAATACATAAAAGCAGGGAAAGAAGGGAAGAGGGGATTTTTGGAGGGGTGGTGTTTTGTCTTCTCAGGTCACTGTTATGTGTGATGAAGCCCTGCTGTCCTGGGGATGGCTGAGCACCTGCCTGCCATGGGAGGTGAGGAATGAATTCCTTGTTTGCATGTATGGCTTTTGCTTTACCTATCAAGCTGTTTTTATCTCAACCTGCAGGTTTTCTCAGATTTCCTCTTCCAATTCTCTGCCCCATCCCACTGGGGGAGCGAATGAACAGCGATGTGGGGCTGAGATCCCAGCTGGGCTTAAACCAAGGAAGCTTGTCCAAGGCTTGTACTTATTATCCCAACCTTAGTTCTCCTTTAAATACCAAAGAAATGGCACCCTTAAACCTTTTTTCAGCTGGGAAGACCTCAGACTCTGTGCCTCACTGGTGCTGGCACATTTTGGTTGTGCCTGGAAGTGAACAATACCTTGTCCTCGCTGCCACCTTGACTTTTGCATTTGAATGGAAGAGCACAGAGTGGGAGGGATGGTGTCCATCTCCCATTCCTGCTCCAACAAGCTTTGCTTTCAGAATATTTTTCCCAATAACTGCCCCCAATCCTTTTGGTTACACCATAAGCCCATTCCCCCCCGATCTGTCCAGCACGGGCAGAGAGCAGGTTGCTCCCCTCACCTCCAGTGACACACTGGGGAGACCATTACCAAGAGCTCAAGAATCTTCCAGCTTCTTCTGATTTGAGCTGGAAGGGCCCATGACCCCACAGAGCCAAAGCTGTGTGACCATCTCTGATGCTCTTGGGTCATTTCTTGCATGAACATTGAGGGGCTGAAGGGGAGCAGGAAAGAGAAAGGTCTGTTGGGGGTCTGTGTGTGGTGCCTCGTGTGCCTTTCTGCCACAAGGTGTTTGCAGAAGGCAATTAGGCAAAATGAACACTGCCAAAAAGGGGCTTAAAAAGGGGCACAGTGGAACAGGAATGGTGGGCAGGGGGTGAAGGGATCAGTGGAGGTAGTGAGGGTGGTACTGAGCCATGCCAGGCCAGGACAAGCTGCTGAGCACAGCCCAGCTTTGGTGCCACCAACCCATCACTCCACCAGTCGGGACACAGAAACCTGGGCTCAGGTAGAGCTTTGGGATGACAACAGTGGGAGAAGCTCCTGGAGCCTTGCAACACTAGGGAAGTTATTTTAATTCCCTTGGGAAATGGGCCTGCCTTGGGAAACCCTGAGGGTTTGTGTCTGTAGGGGACAGGAAGGTCCCAGGACTCTGCATCCTTGGGAACAGAGGGAGGTGTATAAGGATGAGCTGGAAGGTGGCTTGGAGTAGCCAGGAGGGAATGTGGCTCAGCACCTGCAGTGAACTTGGTGCCATGAGGCTGAGTGGCATCCAAGCTGTTTTCCTTAACTTGCCAAGGTGGAAATGCCTCCCTCTCGGGTTAAATCATAATTTCAGATCAATTCTCTTTGGACTCCTTGAAATCTCTGCTCTGTTGTGATTTTATTAAGATCCTGGCTGGTGTGTAGGCAGCCAGTGAGCTTCATCCCCAGGCTTCTTCTTAACCAGATTCCCAGAAGATCTCCCACTTTGTTTTACCCCATCAGGGTCTTTTGAAAGCTGGACTCACCCTCCTGTTGTGTTTATGCAGCACCAAGAGATAATTGGGTACTCCTTTAGTCCAGAAAATGCTGAAGATCAAGAACCAGCAGATAAATGAGCCCATGGTAACACAAGATCCTGCTTCACTAATAGATTTCTGTCGCTGAGACATTTCCATCAGCCAAAAAAAGGTGATAAAGGAGATTAGTTTTGCCTGGCAATTTTTAAAGCCCTTCACAACAAATGCTCTTGTTCCTGCTTCCCACTCAGCTCTCAATTAGGAAAGAACTATTGTCTTCTCATTCCCCTTTCTGGACATGCATTTTGTTGACTTTTTCCCCAACCAACCCTTCTTCTACTGTATTTAAGACTGGCCCAACTTAAAATATTCATCATTATGGCTTAAATTGCATCTGCCAGACACCAAGAAGTTTCCTACATACGTGTAGTGGGATGGTGGGTCCCCCATCACCTTCAAGACTGGTGTGCCACGAGCATCCTCTCACTGTGGACTTTCCCATCCCCAAAACCCCTTCAGAGGGGCCCCCCTTGGAAAAGGATCCCGCTGTCAGTGTAGCAAAAGGGATGCAATAGGGAACTCTGGTTTAGAGCCAGCTCCTGTGAATGAGGCCTTTTGACTACCTGGCAATTTTCATCACAGAGTCAAAAGAATCATTTGTTTCCTTTCACTTTTGGCGACCAAAATTATTTTGTCTCAAAACAAAACAAAGGATTATTGGTTTTGGCTTCTATAAGAGGAAAAAGAAGTTTGGTTGATGAAAAGAGCTTGATTTAGTGGGGGTAAAGGTAAAACAAAGAATTGGATAAATGAAGAAAAATTGACCAAATGTTTCATGCAATAAAAAACCCCCTAGGGTAAGGTTTGGAAAGCCAAATTAGGTATTAAACCTCCTTTGTTTTATTGTCAAAAGCGGCGAGGTCTGGCCTAAAATGGCACTTGCAAGCCAAAATCCGGATGACCTTTCAGGAAGACCCTGAGCTCCCCCAAGCACCCTCTCACTTCTAAGAACTTTACACCTGCATTTCTTTTACAGAGGGAGTGCTAAACCTTGGGCCCATGAAAGGAAGCAGCCAAGCTGCAGGTGATGTTGACAGGACCAGGTTGCTCTTCACAACCTCCTTTTTGTGGAGGGTGGACACATCACCTCTTCTCTGAGAGAAGCAAGAAGACAAAGCAGCGATAAAAGAAAAAGAACAAATCAGAGCAAATCATGTTTCAGCACAACTATTATTTTTTTTTCTGTATTTCGCCCCTCTCTACTGATACGTAAAAAAAATATATATATTATATTATATTTTCCTTTTCTTAAATTATTTTTTTTTTCAGGCTCAGTCCCAGCCAAAGTCCTGCCCCGTCATCTGGTAGAACTTCATGTTGAAGGGCCGGTAGAAGTCCCGCAGCCTCTGCACCACCTCCTGGTCGATGTCGGGGTGGGTCCTGCCTTTGGTCTTCCCCAGGCAGTGGGGTTTGCTGCTGCCTTCCGCCTTCTTCAGGCACGGGAACCCCTTGGTTTTGTTGAAGTAGAAGTGTTTGTCGGTGATGATCCTCTTGAGGCCCAGAAAGTCCTGGACCCTGCCCAGCTCCCCCGCGGGGTCGCTGATCAGCCTCTCCCCGCTGACGAAGAGGATCTGCCCGATGGGGAAGTAGAGGAGCCAGTTCTCCAGGTGCTTGGCGTAGATGCCAATCTGGATGGCGCTCCACGAGGTGTCGATCAGGCCCGTAGTCCTGTTTTTGAAGGTCAGGCTCTCAAAGGTGGGGATGTCGGGCTTCTTGGAGAGCGTCTGGGTGTAGTCCGAGATGGCTCTGGTCACGGGGTCCCGCACCACCACGATGAGCTTCGTGCCCTTGGACATGGAGGAGATGCGGGCTGGGGCCTCCTTGGTGACGAAGTAGCTGGGGGTCTTCTCCATGGTGATCTGCCCCTCCAGCGTCCTGGGCATCAGGTCCCTGGGATAAGGGGACAGAGGGACATGTTAGTGCCAGAACTCCCTGCGTGGGGTGGGGGAGCTGGGTGTGGGCAGTGCTGTGGGCGTGTCCCAGGTACCAAGGGCAGGATGGTCCTGTGCCTCACACCTCCAGCCCAGCTCTTTCCTTCTCAGGAGACCCACAATAGTCTGATTCTGCAAAGATCTGAGCTTGTTCCTGATTTCCTGCTTCCTTTACCTACCCATTTACCTGGAATTAGACCTGAACTCATCTGGCCTCTTCAAGGCCTCCCCTCTTGATGGGATCCCACCTCCCTCATTGCAATGGCACTGTGAGAATACAGCACATCCCCACAATCCTAATGCCCTATCCCTTTAAATTCCTCCCTGCCCACACTGGGCTTTCCTGCACAGTGGCTTAAATTCCCTGGAATAACAGTGAATTTCTGGACTAACGACACTCCCTTCCTGCAGGACAGAGGAATTTTCAAGGGCCCGGATGCAAGACTTTATCTTTTGGTATTTTCCAGGTGGCAGCACATAAAAATGTGCAACATCAGCTCCCTGACCTCAGCAATTTCCTTCTTTCACCCCAAGACATCCTACACACAGGCTGCTTCGGGAAGCTGTCCTAGATGGGAGTGGGAGGGGACCTGGGGCTCAGGCCAGGGTCCATCCTGTTCCAATGTCCCTGTGAGACTTCAGAGCCCTCCTGGCCCAGGAATGGGTGTGGTTTGCTAAAGGACCACAGGATCTGGGAGCAGGGTAACCTGAGGCCCTCCATGTTAAGCAAGGCAAGGTGCAGGAGCCATATGAGCATCCGACTGCTCCTCCTGGGCACTCCCAGCTCCTCTCCTTGCTCCTCCTTGCCTGCCACACCACATCCCATCCCCTCACACACATCACCCTGCGTATCACCCCCAGACAGGACCAGCATCTACAAAACACCAGTGATTCACACCACCATCAGCTGGTTACACGAACCCACCCTGCCTTCCGGGCTCTCAGCAGCGTTTCCCTCTCCGCAGCTGATGTTCCGACGGTCCCGTCCTTCCCAGGGGGAATGGGAGATGGATGGGAGGTGGCTGCAGCACCAGTGAGGTTCACTGCCATGCCACCAGCAGTTCTCATGGCAACTGCAGCCCCCCACGCCCTGAGCCCTCAGCTTTGACCCCTCTGAGGCCGTGACACCCGTGCTCAGTGATGAACTGCTCCGTCCTGCAGCAGCAACAGCTGCTTTGCAAACCTGTGCAATATGCCAGCAAAATTAAACTCATCTATCAAAAAAGCAACAATGAAAAGCCAACAATGGCTAAAAACACCAATAACAACCAAACCCCGGGCTGTTATGTTACAAATGAGAGAGCAAGGAATGACCCTTCCCCAAAGCAATTCCCTTTGCAACCATATTACACAGAGGCTGAGCAAAGCCATGGTCCTAGAGAAGCCAGATCTTTGCTGAGGGTTCCTCTTTAGGGGAAACTCCAAGAATTTGGGCCACTCAGGATGGAGAATAAACGAGCTGAGGGGTATGAGAGAGCTCTCACACGTCCTGAAGGCTGTGAAGACATAAAGGGAATCGCTGCTGAAGTAAAGGTGGCCCTTGCCAAGCAGACACATAATTCTACGGTGGAATTTGCCATCACTTGATGCTGAGAGGGCCAGAAGCATAAATGGTTCAGAAACAGACTGGCCAAATTTATGGTGGCTGAAATAAAGTGGTGGCAATGAAATGTGGGAGGCCCTGAGCCACTTGAGCCATGAGGAGCCCCCAGCCCCTACTGCCCTCAACTGGGAGGAGGTAACAGGAGGAGACCTCCAATCCCCAGCCTTCATACACTTGTCTCTGGACACCTGATACCAGCCACCATCTGGAAGGAGGCACTGGGCTGGAAGTCTCCTTGCTCTGGCCTGGTGCAGCTGGTTGGATGGGGTTTTGCTCAGGGCAGCCTCACTTTTGGCAAGGGCATGGAGAGATAGGACAAGGAGTGATGGCTTTAAAGTGAAAGAAGACAGGTTTAGATTGGATATTAGGAAGGAATTCTCCCCTGTGAGGGCGGGGAGGCCCTCAGGTTGCCCTGAGAAGCTGTGGATGCCTCATCCCTGGTTCAAGGCCAGGTTGGACAGAGCTTGGAGCAATCTGGTCTGGTGGAAGGTGTCCCTGCCCCTGGCAGGGGGTTGAAGCAAGATGATCTTTAAGGTCCTTTCTGACTCAAACCATTTTATGAATCATTCTATGAATCACCTTTTTCCCCCCAAATGCATCAAACTCACATTTCTCTGATGTGGTGGTGATGCCCTGCAATGATTGAGTCATCTGGAAGCACCTGAACCCTTGGAAGGGCAAAGGAACCAGGTCATACCCCCCTCCCCACTGCCTGCCAGCTTAGTCCCCATTGGTCCCTGCCCCTGTAAGAGCCTCCTGCAACTCAGAGTTGCTCCTGAGCAAGAGCAGGAGCCACTGAACCAGCAGCAGGACAAGGGCAGCAGGATGGCACTGACCTCTGTTTGTGTTCTGGTGAGTGTTGAAATCTCAGCTGTGCCTTCCCAAGGAGCAGATTAACCCCTTCCATGGCAAAGCTGCAACACAAAGTGTCCCTCAGTGCCCAGGAATGAACAAACACCTCCACTGCCGGGCCAGCAGGCAGGGACACACCAGGAGCCCCGGGAATGTGCTACCACAGCACTGGGGAGATTAATTAATTACAAAGGGCATCTTTCATGGACATAAACAGTTGCCTGGAGGCCTCCTCGGACTAATGGCATCTGGGTTTTATTGCAAAAGAGCCACTTGAAAAGACAAGAACCACAAAAATGTTTCTGGCAAGAGCAGCCACCAGCGAGCCCTGCCAGAATAAATGGATTCTGTTATTTTAATTTTAGTAGAGCCCGGAGCTTTATTTAATTACTTAATAGGGGAGGAAGACTTTCCTCAAAGGGAGCATTTCAGCCAGGCATGTGTGTTCATATCTGGCCTTCCCCAGGTCCACACTTTCTTCCCAGCACTGGTGTCCAAGGTCCAAGATGGCTCATCCTGTGTCTGGCCAAAGACCCTGGAGGTAGCTCATGAGGGGGGTTGTGACCCCTTTCTCACCCCAGTGGGCTTTGCAGGACTTCATTTTAGTCATGAAACAGCTTGGATTTGCCTTCCCTGGGAGCTGCTGCTGCAGCAAAGCCTCCAGACCCTGACCAGAGCAAGACAGGCACAACCATAGGGTCAGCAGCCCTGGAGGATCAGGATGGGGTGGTGATGAGCAAGGGCTGAGCACCAGGATTAGGGTGACAGGTCCCAGTGATGCACATGGGGCTGCTCAGGGATCTCCTGATGCACTTGGTTTGCCAGTCCTCAACGTGGGCATGTTAGTGCTGGGGTCACACTGGGGCATCCCAGTAACTGGCTCCAACCCTCAGGCACTCCAGGTGTGGGAGCTGACCTTTGGTGCCATGTTTATTATGGCTTTTGTAGCTCTTTGTGGACTGTACAATGAAGCCTTTAAAAAGCTGGACTCTCAAGTTTCCCAGGGTGTTGGCTCAACCCCCACCCCAGAGATCAGAGTCCACAGAGACGCCCTCTGATCTTGAGTCTCTGTTCTTATCAAGAGCACAACTCCAGGGAAGAAATCACATCAAAAAAACCAGAATAAGATACGGGATTCCCTCCTCACAAGACTGAGCACCCAAGGGTTGTGTTTCTGGCAATTCAGCTTGGAGGAGCAGAAGCAATGATAGGTGTTGGTGGTGTTTGCCACCAGGTCATGCTGGGAACACACCTCGGCTCCACCAGGGGCTGGGAAATGGGTCAGAACAGCTGGTTTGCCTCAGCTGACCTGTGCTGCTGTCCTGTCAACTCCAAGCAGCCGGAGAAGCTGGTGACTGGCAAGAAAACAAGCACTGGTTGTTCCAGAAATGGGATTTTTGGGAGGGAACAGCCTGTTTCATGCAGGAGGAGCAGCCCTGGGCTGCTGTTTCCCACAGAGGTCGGAGCAGCTTTTGGTCACTGGATTCAGAAAACCCGACGTGAGTTTGCTGTTTGAAGTCCATCTGCTGCTTTGCTCCCAGCTGGACCGAGCCCTGTCCTGCTCAGGACCTCCTGGGCTCCTTGGCAGCAGGCAAGGCACGAAGACCAGCTGTGGATGGACTTGCTGCAAACCTTTCCCACATAAATCTAGCCCAGATCTCTCTCCAAGGGAGGCTGACGTCAGTAGATAAGGGCAGCTCCTCACCAGGCCTGATGCCACTGCAACCCAGAGCAATAAATAAAGCTGCTGTGATTACAGGTCAGCCCCATGGGCTCTCTGGGCTCCAGTAAAACCTGCCCCAACCACGTGCTAAGCGCAGGATTCATCTCCTCTTAACCCCAGAAGGTGAGTTCCTTCTCCCTGGCAGTCCTTGTATGACTCTTTAAAAACAATCAGACTGCCAGAGCCTGGGTATCCAGGCTGGATGGACTGAAAGGATCTTCCAGAGGGAGGTGTGCCAAGCCTGATGCCATAGAGAGGAATGATGGTGTCATCTCCCTACCCTGTGATGACAGGGTCAGCACTGCCCTGCATCAAAGGGTCTTGCACACCCTCCTGCATCTGAGTGCATGGCCAGGTCTGCCTTGAGCTCAGCTGAGTCTGTGCACTGCCTGAAATGGCAATTACAGTGTCACTGGGGAGGAGGAGGATGCAGGGAATGGGTCTGGACCAGCACTGGGATCTGCATCCTGCAGCAGGGCAGCTCCTCAGTGCCAGAGCAGGGAACAGCTCAGGGGGAATGAGCAGTGAGGGAGAAAGATCATCAAATGCTGACGTCCTGGTCCCAGCAGCAGCAAGCTGGGGGTGGCACACGCTCACCCTGACAGCCTCTGCTGTCCCCGGGGCAGTCACAGGTCACTGGGTGCGGGACAGGTGAGCAGAGGGGTCTGCAAGCAACACAGCACAGGTACAGCCTGAAGGGCAAAACCACCACCGAGTCCTGAGATGCAGAAAACTCCACAGCTGGGGCATGTGCCTGGCAGTGGCAGCTCAAGGACAATGCCTGTGTCCCTGGACCCCTCCAGCAATGCTGCTGGGCCACCTGAGTGCTCTCCCCACCCACCCACCTGCAGCAGCAGCGAAGGAGGAGCTGCTGTGGCCGAGCCCCTTCTCCCCACACTGATATTTACCCTTATCTTTGGCCGTGTTCCTGCTGCTCTGGCCTCAACCCTCAAAGGGCACATGGGACAGGAACTATCCACAGGATAAAGGATGGGAATGAAGCAGAAACACGAAGCCAGAACTCTGCAGAGTCTGTTTACACAGCCCTGGGCTTTCCCAAAGGTGCTGGTGACTTGGCCTATCAGGATCTTCCCATTACACAGCCTGGGGGGTGCTGTGGGGTTAGGAGACACAGTAGAAGCAGGAGGACACTGCTGACCCCTACCCTACACCCCAAGACACCTTCCCTAGCCAGCCTGGGGCACTTTGATCCAGCCTCAAGGTGCTTTTTCCATCTTTGCCAGTAGCCTGAGCTACTGGTCCAAGCAGTGGGATACACACAAAGAAAGGGTGGGGAAGGAAAACCCCTGGGCAGGTTTTAGAACATCTCAGGAGCCTCCCTGTGTAGTTGTCAATGAATGGGACAACAAACTTAGGGCAAACTGCGAAGGAAAAATCTGCCCCCTGCTACTTTTTCCCTGCTCAGCTGGTTTGCTGCAGTTTGGTTTTGCTCCCAAGGCAAAGTCCAGGGTTTAGCTGGGACTTGGAGCTCCCCAGCCCGTAGCAACGGTGGGAAAGGAAGTCTCTCGTGGTGGCAAGTGCTGTTTTTAGGGAAGTGCCACTGAAGAGGTCATTGCAGGAAAAACCGTATCAAAGAACTGTTGCTCTTTCCGAAAGAGCCCGACAGCTCTGCAATCAGCTGTGGGACCTTGGATCCCACAGAAGAGCCTTTCTGGCAAGGAAGGGCCAAATCTGCTCCCAGAGATGCAACACATGCTCACAGGGAGGACTGGACCCTCTGGGCAGAGCTGGAGAAGCAGAGCAGAGAGGGAAAATCAGCTGTCTGAGGGGGTTTATTTCACGTCTCACTTCTCTACAGAAACACTGCCGGAATTTCTGTCCCCAGGAAGGAGCCAGACACCAAGTGATGGGCAGGTGACACAGCTGGCAATCCTAGGGGAAACATGGAGCCCTCTCCAGCATGAAGCTGTGGAACAAGGAGGTTGGGGAAACTGAGGCACAGCCAGCACTGTGGCTCGGTGCAGCCTCACGCCCCCAGGGTGCTGTGCACCCCTCCCTGGGCCACTGCAGCCACCAGCAGGTTGTCTTCTCCTCCCCCCAGCATTTCTCTTTTTCTTTCAGAGCATTTTTAAGTAGTGACTCTGCAACAGAAATTTATAAAAAACCCCAAACTTGCTCTCACAGGCGCTTCCCTTCCCTCCCCCTGCAGCCCACACTCCCAGAAGTACCATTACAGCATGTACAGGAGATGATTGAAAAGAAAGATGCTCTGGCAAGAGTGATAACTTGATGTAACCAGGAGCGAGTCTGTATAGATAAATTAAAAAAAAACACTGCCTAAAGAGATGAATCCCTCCCTCCCATGAGACCAGTGGCTCAGCCCAGGGGCTGTGCTGCCCTGGCAGCTCTAGCAAGGCTCTAAATTTGCTTTGATGAGCTGTGAGGGTACATCAGAGTTGGTTGAGCCTCCTGCTCTGTCTTCCTTTAGATCTCAGGTGAAATCAATACATGGAAAGAAGCATTTCAGGAAGTGGAGAAAAATGAAAAAAAAGAAAACAAACCCTCCAAGAAAAGCTGTGAGGAAGCTGAAAGGAAAGGGGTAAAGGATCAGAGAGGTCTTCAAGGAAAAAAAGAAAATCACTCGTGTTGCTGGATGTAAAATCAAAACCAACTGGTATTAATAGCAAAAGGACACCCTTGCCATTGGTTTTAATGAGGATGGATTAGGCTGAGCTTGGAGCAAAATAGAGGACAGGAATAGACTTGGGAGAGGACAGTGAAGACCGTGGGTGTCTCCTACCCCTACCCATCCTTTTAACTGGGTAAAGATAATACTCAGGGAAATCTCAGTACAACACAATCATCATTTCCTGGAGGACACTGCACCCTCACAAAACAACTGCAGTAGAGTCAGGGACCTTGGGACTTCCTCTGGCTCTGCCCTTCTGCCCCCACAGAACCAGTGCAAACTGTGCAGGGTGAGCACATCACCTGCTGGGATAAACGTGGCCTTGTTCCCTTGGCCATGGTTGGAAAGGTGTCTGGGAGAACTGCTTCATTTCCACAAGCAGGGAACGATCCCTGGGTTATTTGCTTCCCCAGGATGTGCTGAGGAGCCTCCTGGCACCGTGGCATGATCCCTGTGCCCAGCACAGCGAGGTCCCTCCCAGCACACAGGTTTTTCATCATCTCCAATAATCCAGAGGGGTTGAAAAAATTAAAGCAAACATGAAATATGAAGAGAGTAGGTTTGGACTGATTATTAGGAAGAAAGTCTTCCCTGTAAGGGTGGTGAGGCCGTGGCACAGGTTGCCCAGAGAAGCTGTGGCTGCCTCAACCCTGAGGCCAGGCTAGATGGGGCTTGGAGCAACCTGGGATAGTGGAAGGTGTCCCTGCCTTTGATAGGGGGTTCCAATGAGATGAGCTTTAAGGTCCCTTCTGACCCAAACCATTCTGGGATTCTGTGAAAACAGGCCCTCACTGGATTGGGATGTGCTGGGATGAAAAGAGCAGTTTTCAGAGCACATGAGAAGTATCACCACTTTTAGGAACTCAACAAAGCAGCCCAAAAACCAGACCTGGTGGCAGACCTGAGTGTGGGCACCTCCCCCTGTACCAGAGCCCAGGCTGCAAGGACAGTCACTGCTGGGGGCTGCAGGCACAGCCCTGGACACAGCCATCGCTGCTGGGGACAAACGTGGCACACCACTGACATGCCACCTTCCCAAATACAGCACTCTGGAAGAGGCAGGGCCTCTCCTGCCCCCAGCTCCCAAATGTGCCCTCTCTGTTCTTCCTGCTGGCACTCAGGAGCAGCCTCAGGAGCTCCCCAGCTCGTCCTTACGGCGGATGCTGGAGTTTATTTGAGCAAGGCCTGGTATTTATGTATCTCATTACATCTGCAGCCAGCAGCATCTGTTTCCACGCTGTATCTGTCAAGCAGCATCTTATCAGCAGAGCTGCTTTCCCGTCCCTCCCTCCACTCCTTCCAGTTAAGCTCCCTCTGAAGTTTAGGGCTGGCTGACAGCCTAACACAGGTGCAAACCTCTGCCTAAACTGCAGCCCACAGAGTCCCCCAGGTGTTCTTGTCCCCATCCAACCCCCCAGCAGTGACCGTGGCCAGTGGTCCCAGCCCCAAACCCGCAGGGGTGACACAGGGACAGGGCAGGCAGCTGTGCCCATCCAGGCACCCACGCTGTGCCCATCACATGGGCTGAGCCAGGCTCTGGGGGGTCCTCAGCAGACCCTCCCCATTGCACACCGAGCACCGTGGGCAGCTCCACTCCCTGCACCGGTGGGTTTAACCACCTCAGGAATCTCCCTGCCTCCAAAACAGGCTGGGGCACTCAGCTCCCAGTGCAGCATCTGGGGGGGGTAACATCCAGTGTCACCCCCTCCCGAGGTCACAGCCAGGAAGCCTTTCCCCTTCCAAAGGAGCTGAGAAACCCATCAAAGGAGCGCCGCGGAGCAAACAGCTTGTTTGCACGGAGCGTCACTGATAACTCCGGAGGTGGAGATTCTTCCTGGATCTCGGGCTGTGACCTCGGTCAGGAAGAGCAGGAACAATCCTGGGCCAAGGGCAGGTCAGCTGAGCAGGAAGCGGCAGCCTCCCCAGGATAAGGGGTTCATCTGCCCCCAGGAGACCCCCGTGGGACCGGGCACACGCGTGACTTCACGTTGGCTTCCCCGGCCCCGGAGCGATGGACCGGGAGGGCTGCGAAGGGCAGGGGAGTGTTTGCACGCAAAGAGGGGCTGCACGGGGGGCTCTGCTCGACAGCCCTGCGCCCCCACTGTGCTGTCGGTGCTCAGCTCCTGCCTCGCTGCCCCCCCGGGGAGGGAGATTGCAGGGAT
Source organism: Lepidothrix coronata (assembly GCF_001604755.1). Taxonomy (NCBI): domain Eukaryota; kingdom Metazoa; phylum Chordata; class Aves; order Passeriformes; family Pipridae; genus Lepidothrix; species Lepidothrix coronata. The sequence continues at coordinate 147,667 of NW_016690422.1, read as the reverse complement.
CAGAGCTAATTACAGCACGCAAACCCTCTGCCTAATTGCTCTGATTAATTATTGATAGGCAGAGCTCAAGCTCTGAGGGCAGCAGGTAAGCAGGGAGCCCCGTGCTCGGGCGGGTGTCTCCTGGCTCCTTGTGCTGGGAGGTGATCCTGCTGTCCCAGCATCCCGTGACCCGTCTGGGAGAGGGAAACGTACTGAGAGGCTCCCAAAAATCCTCTGTGCTGGGAAACACATCTGGGCGTCTCCTGGAGACCACCAGTGGCTAAGTGCTATCGACAGGCAGAACCCCCCAGATGCCATTAGCTGTGCAAGTCATTGATTTTCTCTGCTGGAACAAGGAACTCATCGGAGCTGAGGCAATCTCAGGTGGCACCACCACCTCCTCCAAGCTGACCAGCTGGGCTTTGGAAAAGGGGAGTTTTGTAGTTGTTTTCTCTCCAGTGGCTAAATCTCCTGGTAAATGCCAGCCCTGTGCCTACCAGGAGAAGATGAAGAGCTCTGGAGCCCTCAGCCACAGCCCCCTTTTACCACACCTCCATCCTTTATATGGGAATGGAGACACCACTGGGCAGCTTCTAAAGGAGTTCTCTCTGTTGGGTTGGGAATGGGCTCATCAGCCACCTCTGCCACTGTCTTGCAGTGGTTCCCCATCACCTGCTCTTTAATCCAGCCTTAGAGCTCCTCTTATGGCATTCCCAGCAGCTTTGGGGACTGGTTTGGGGTTTGCCATGCACTGGGGAGCACAAACCCTGCCTGTCCCCGTCAGACCTGGACCTGGACCTGGACCTGCACTCATCCAGCCTCTCCAGCCCCACTCCCACAGTGACAGCTTAACCCAGCAGGGGTTGGAGCTCCAGGTGGAAGGCACGAGTTGTTTGCCAAGTCCCTGCAGCACCAGCTGATTCTCACATGGGAGCAAATCAGGCCCACAGTGATTTCCTCATATTTCCAACGTGGTTCCCAAATGAAAAGTGATTCTTCATTTCCCAGTTGGATTTGCTTGGGTAAATTCAGGCTTCTGGTGGCTGGTTCTGTTGGCTTTTGGGCGCTGCTTTATTGTAACTGTGGTCCCTCTAAATGAAAATAGACACTCCTGTTCTCTTCCACAGATGCCTCTATTACTGGGGGATGAGAGGCTGGACATGGCTCAGCAATGTGAGTCTGCAGCCCAGGAAACATCCACGTCCTGGACTGCATTCCCACAGTGTGGGGTGAGAGAGGGAATTTTGCCCCTCTGCTCTGGTGAGATCCCACCTGCAGTACTGAGGCAAAGTCTGGGTCCCCCAACATAACAAGGATGTGGAGCTGATGGAGGGAGTCCAGAGGAGACCACAAAGATTCTCCGAGGGCTGGAGCCTCTCTGCTCTGGATCCAGGCTGGGAGAGCTGGGGGTGTTCAGCCTGGAGAGGAGAAGGCTCTGGGGAGATGTTATAGCCCCTTCCAGTGATCCAAGAAAGCAGGAGAGGGACTTTAGACAATAGCCTGGAGTGACGGGACAAGGGGGAATGGCTTCTGACTGATAAAGGGCAGAGTTAGATGGGATATTGGGAAGAAATTCTTGGCTGTGAGGGTGGGGAGGCCCTGGCACAGGTTGCCCAGAGAAGCTGTGACTGCCCCTGGATCCCTGTAAGTATCCAAGGCCAGGTTGGACAGGGCTTGGAGCAACCTGGGCTATAGAAGGTGTCCCTGCCCATGGCAGGGGGTGGAATGAGATGATCTTTAAAGTCCCTTCCAAATCATTCTGTGATTCTGTGATTCTATGGCTATTTTACAACCTGCTGACTCCCCCTTTATGCCATATTATGCCAAAGGAGGATTTTCCAGCTGAAACAACAGACATGACCCTTTTCCATCCTTGCACCCTGCCCTTCTCCCTCACAAGTGCAAGTCAAGAGCTCCCTGTTGCACTCCCACCATGCACAGGGTCAATCACTGCTTGAGGGGGAAGGCAGAGGACAGTTTGTGTGTGGCTGGACATGAGGTCCAAGTGACTCAGCATCTGATATAATTAAACCTCAACCTCATTCTTCCTTCCTAAGGGCACTCCTGAAGTCTTACACAGGTAAATCCCCCCAGACACCCTCCCAGGTGGTTTTGGAGGGACCAGGACTGCACCTTCCCCCACCTGGACCCAGGTGAACCCTCTTGATGGGCTCAGCCTTGGGATCCCAGGGCAGAGGGGTTTGTACTGGGGAGAACACGGAAAAACCTCCACCCCCAAACTAATAACCACCTCATGTGTCTCTCACTCGAGGATCTCCAAGACCACACATTTCAGCCCTGACTAAGCAAATCATCTTAAAGAGGAAGGTTAAAGAACTGTTTGTTATTGGAAGTGTCTCCCTCTTTATTTTTTGATAAATTAACTCCAGCTTCATTACTTCATGATATATTTCCCTTGACATTTAATTATACTTACCCCAAACACATTAAGCCAATCAGTCTGAACAGCTTCTTATTAATATGCAAATTTCTCCTTTGAAAAGCCATGAATCTGTGAAAAATCTCTTTAGGCTTCAATTAGGCCCATTTGGGAAGTTGGGAAATCCCCACGAAACACCCTCCTGGCCCAAGGCTGGAGGGGATTGGGGGTCCAGCCCCACAGACACTCCCCAGTGCCCCGTTTGGGGATGGAAGAAGGGGATGCTGCCACACACTGTAGCACTTTCTTAGGCCTGGAGACAAGAAGGTGGGAGGTTGAATTCCCAGCTTATCCCCATCCCAGCCTCTCTCTGTGCCATCCCTGGAGAGGCTGTGATGCAGAGTGACCCTCTGCTGGGACCACAAAGGGCAGCTTCGCGTGGGAGCTGCAGAAGATTCCGTGAAATCTCGGCTTTCAGCAAAGCAAGCAGGAATCCGGTTCCCCCGGCGCCACAGGCAAACGGGACATGATTTGCATTAGGCAAATAAATTGAACCACACAATTAACCATCTGCCCTGCAACAGATTTGGGTTCTGCTTTACAGCAGCACTTCCAGCCTCCCTGCGCTCCCACATCCGCCCGAGCGCCGCAGGATTTTCTGCTGGGAAACCAACGGGGAATAAATTCACTGAATCATTCCTATAAATAATTGGAGAGAAACATCAGTGTAGGTACCACAGCTCCGGCGGCCTTTGGCCTCCTGGACACATTTCCCGTGGATTACAACAATGGGCAAACCTCAAAACCGCCTCAAAACCTCCCAGAGCCTCCAGTTCCCACCAAAAGCCTTTAGTTGCTAAACCAACACGATTTCCTGGGAGCTGCTGAGTGCCACATCATCATCTCAAGAAAAAGTTACCCATATCATCCCATTTCAAAAAGGGTTGCAGTTTTATTTATTTATTTTTTTTTTAAAAATACGATTTAGTGTAGTTTTCTTTTTTTATTCCCTCCAGTCAGACATCAAGATCGGAAATACATTGCAATCAGCGTACTATATAAATAGTCCAATTTTGGAAAACGGCTCTCATGAGCAATAAAGAAACCCAATTTACTAGGCACTATAATAAAAATATCTCTTTTAGCATATAAATCAAACCGAAGTGAACAGATAAAAAAAAAAAAAATCAAAATCAACTCGCCCCCCCCCCCGGTGTCTGCCCACGGCCCAGGGGAAGGGCTCGCCTGCCCTGTGTCAATATAAGCAAGAGCAAATCTGTTAAAAATTGCAGCCACCACTTTGTTTTCTAAAGGTCCCAGTTTATCCTTCAGCAGAAGAAGGAGGGCTGGGGAGAGGTCGGCCAGAAACACAATCCTTTCCTGTATAAACACTGTAGCCTGCGCTGATTTTAAGTGCATCATATGGTATATATTTTATGTGTGTACAGAGAGAGAGGGAAAGGGAGATTTTTCAAGCCAGTCAGAGACATAAAGTGATCTTATATCATCTAAAACCAACAATCATACTTGGACTTCTGGCAGTTTTCCTTGCAGTCATCCCTGCCACCCCCCTGCCCCTTCCCCCCGGGCTGCCGGAGCGCGCTGCCGTCTGCCCCCATTATTTTTCACAAAGGCATATAAATCACTGTGGAAATTCTTATTATCTTATTTTCCCCCTGCTTCTCTCTTGTCTGTTTTGAGAAAAATTAATGCATTTGTCTCCAGAAAAATGTGCAGTCTCTATAATTCAGTTTTAAAACAAGCACAACTAGCAAATGGATAGACCTCGGTTAGGAAACTCATTTTTCATGCGAGTAATTGAACCCTTCCCTTCGATTTTTCCTTTGGGTGTTAAAGACAACTGATGCCTTCCTGGAATTTGCTGAGGTCTCAGGAAGGTGGAAAGACAAGACAGACAGACAGAAAAAGTAGAAGAGAGAAAGAAAGAGGAGATAGAAAGAAAGAATAAGATGAAAAGAAAAAAGAAGGGAAGGTTTGGGAAGGGAAGGTTTGGGAAGGTTAGGGAAGGTTTGGGAAGGTTTGGGAAGGGAAGGTTTGGGAAGGGAAGGTTTGGGAAGGGAAGGTTTGGGAAGGGAAGGGAAGGGAAGGGAAGGTTCGGGAAGGTTTGGGAAGGG